>NC_057694.1:4410531-4671365 GCF_014466175.1 Vespula pensylvanica
ATTCAACTTTTTAATGGTATTAACTTTTATTTTTTCATCTAACTAAATCGATAATTAAACGTTTGGAAAATAACTGGCACTTTAGACATTTCGCAAAAATTCTTGCACCATATTATAAATGATAATTGCAGAGCTATTAAACGGAATAATAGACCAGAAAGTGTGTTAGACGTTGATAGAATACCTAAGCAGTTTTAGAACTAAATGATCAGTTCTCTTGCCAGAAATTTGACAACTTCTCTCACTTCGTGGCCAAATCTTTATTCTTTTAGGCACCAACGATAATCACTTGTTTGTCATCGTTAGTTATTATCTTTAATCTTAAAATTATTGAAATTTAACGATAACACATAATTTTTCTTAAACAAATATTTTTAATAAATACCTCAAAAAGACGTATTCACATTCTTTTGTGAAATATATACAATTGAAGTAAAAATTTGACCATTTTCGAATTTGAACAATGATTATTCAAAGTTATTTGTCATTGTTTAACACGTTAACCTCAACATATGCGCCATTCCTTACTGAGGGTTACTACTAACAGACGAATGCATGAAGGCGAAATACATATGTATGCATGTAGAGGTATACCCTTTATTGAAATTGAGGAAGGATAGAGACCGATCGAGTTTGACCAAGTGCAAGCAGTGAACTGTGGATCGTCGAAATTAGTGATCAGATTAAATCGAATCGATGGCACCTCCTGCGAACGGGACGACCTCGTAGCGACCACCCTTATCCGCTTTATTTCGGCTGAACGACGAGGTTCGCGCGACCAGAGGCAATATGTACTCGACGTACCATCCATTATGCGGGACCATTATTCAAATCTGCGAGCATCGGACTACAAATATCATTACTATCTCTTCTCTCTACCTAATGCCGCACCAACAAAATCAATGTTCCATCTCTTTCTACTTCTACTTTTACTCCTTACCTTTCGCCCACGCATGACACGCGATCATCGCTTTAACCGTTTCTTCGCCTCCTTCTTTCCTCCTCTTTCTCATCATCTACTTCTCTTTTTTGTTCTCTTTCTTCTTTCTCTTCTTTTTCTTCTTCTTCTTCTTTGCGACTTAAAACGTTAATGAGAAACGGAAAAATCAAGTAATCCTCAATCCTAATTCTTTCTTTTCTCTCGAGCCTCATTAGTTCGCGTGTTACTCAGCAAGCTACGTATCTTCAACCGAACAATCAATTCTCACAGTGCACGCAAAATCCATTCCATCTATGCCACTGTATCGTACATTTATAAATTCCAGAATAGACGTAAAAGAAAAACCGGATATATTTTCTTTGTTTGATTTAGATACGTTCTTTAAAAAAAAAAATGATTGCTTTAACAAAAACCACTGTTAAAGAACGATCGATAATCTTTTGAAAAGTTTATCCGATATCGTCGATTAAAATCAGAATATTCGTAAAATATTTCTTTGAAACGTTCAACTTACTAACATGCATAACACAACGTTTCTAATTGCATAACCAACGTTGACTCGCAGTTAAATCGAGAACTCGCAAAAAAAGAATTATACATATACCATAGAAATGACGTAACTTTATATTGTAAAGTACTACTTCATAAAGGAAGTCGAGAGTCAAAGTTATTACCACTTATATTCCTATCTCGCCGCTTACAAAGAAACAATGGAATATGTCTCTTCTGATTATATAAAACAATCAGCAGATTCAAAGAGATAAGTTTGAACTCGTATTCGTTATTATATTCATTATTAGCGCATTCGATTGTACTTCTTAGCATTCGTCAAAAGGTTGAATGAAACAAGAAGAGGAAAATTCCCCGAAAAAAGTTAAGAGATTATCGCTGAACAAGAAAGTATCTAAATTTAATTATCTTTAATTATCTTGCTTCTAGTTAAAAAGCGAAAATCAACCCGAATTTTCAACAGTAAATATGTGGATAAACATTATGATGTTAGACACATAGATACGATACAACATGTTAATTGTTATATCGACTATACCAAGGTTAAATCCTTTGAATACATGGTTTTCTTGGGTTAATTTTTGGTGTGTAGTAGTATCTGTGAATTACCAGTACGACATGCTGAGACGTCTAAAGTCGAAAACGAGCCGTTTCATTTGGTTTTTAGTCGACTTAATTAAAGCCTCGCTTTAGTTTAATGAAAGCCACTCCAAACGATATCATAAGCAACTTTGTTGGAAAATAAAGTTTCATGTGAGAACGAGAAAGATATAGATACAGTTTTAGTTAGGTAACAGCCATATTCTCATATACGAAACGTTTTAACGAACGAGTCGTTAAACATCATCGCTGGTTAGCCATTAAATATCAGGAACATAACGAGAAGAGGAGTGGCGTGGTGGCACACCTGTGCACCGTGTTTGTCGGTGGTTCGAGTCTAATCTTTCGTCGCTCGTGTAGTAGCTTATAACGACTATGTCTTTATTAACCGAGCGGTCTGTTAAACCAAGGATGGTGGCCCAGCTAGAACGACCGAAAACGCCCACCGACGACCGACACTAATTAGAGCAAAATACGGTAAATTAACAGCACTAGCGGTAGGAATTTTGTCGTTAGTGCTGGGAAAACTTAAAATGACAATTTAGCAAACTAACTCGTGTGTCAAACTGCACAAGTATTCAAACGAAAGAAAATATACGACGCGCCTACCACTCGATACATTTTTTTCTGTCACATGTCTCTTCTCGACATTGGTATTCCAAATATATGGAAAATAAAGTATGCGAGGGTAAACGGCTGACAGCAACAAAATCGATGAGTCTTGTATCAAAATGAAATCGTTGCAAGATTTTTTACAAGATATCTAAACCACGGAACTTGCCATAAAAGTCTAACTGAGATATTCAAGGTTTTTAGAATTAATATAGCAGGAAGAATAGTTTCGTTAAATAAAATAAATTTCGTGCTTATTTAAAACATACTCGTATATTATAAGAAAAAGTAAAATCTGATAAAGTTAATACAAAGATCAATCGCATATCGAAAATATTGAAAAATATATGATAGAAGGAGGAAAGAAGTAAAAGCGGAATGATATAAATTTGAAAGCGTTAAAGACAGGCTTTACGTCATCGTCGGCAGCTGTCGATTACAGCCGCGGTCTATAAGCACCTAATGCGATTTGCTGGTAGGTTTCGGAACGCTCGATAGGTACACGACGACACGTATCGACGATGGTTCTCTCACGTTTCGACATGGACGCTCTCGTCGTACACGAGTCCTTTTCTCCTCTCCTTTCCCTTCCTTGCGAATTGAAACGGTGCTTTCAACGACCACATCGAAAGGTGATTTCAATTCCAGCAATAAAAGTATAGTAATAAGTTTTCGTTATCCTCGTAATAATTATAATATTAATACTTATTCATCGAATAATTCGAATTAAACGAAAAGTATTCGAGTATTTTAGACGACATTAGATTTTCACGATATCGTTAACCAAGATTTAAACGAAGTCTCTTTTGTCTAGAACTATTCGGAATACGTACATGAGTCTTACCTCGTGTTCTATAGATATCGGTGGCATCTACTACGTGACTACGACTTACATTGCGAGAACAAGAGGAGGAGCCGCCCGGCGGGCATTCGAATTGAATTTGAGTAAGTTCTACCGTAATTGTATCTTGCGGCTACGAACACCGAAACAATCCGTCCGTGCTACAATTACAGTTACCGGCTTCTTGCTTTTTCTCTACATGTTGAGTATTTCATCTGTATTCTCGTTTGACATTAGTTTATATTACATTATGGAAATGCTCAAAGGTCAATTCCTACCACTTATCTTCAATTATCTTCGATTACAAATCACAAATAATAAATTTCAAGCAATTTACTTGCTCTACATTTTTCATTTGTTTGACTACCGACGTATACGATATTCAATCACTGAAAGGATTAAAAAAAGCATCTTCTTCCGTATCGATTCGAACGATAACACAATGACAACAATGAATATATAATAAGTATTGTTTGTAGAACGAATAAATACGAAATAAGGCAAGTTTAATAAGTTGTATGATTCGTCGAAGAAAAAAAGCGAAGATGAAACCTTTCAACATTTTTAATTATATAGTCAAATATTAAGAGTGATTCAGAAATAGTTCACGGTGCTTTTCAAAGAGAAGTTTGAACGGGAGAAAAAGAAAGAAGTAAAAAATAAAAGACGGAAAAGTAGAAAATCCGAGGAGAAAGGAAATACGTCACGAGATACAATTGTCTCGGCTATAAAAGTATCGATAGAATTCCTCGATGGCAAATATCTCAAAGTTCTACCTTTTTTCCTTCGTCCTTATCTCTTTTTCTTTCATATTCTTGTCTATCAACAAATACATGTACTTCGTTCATATTCAATAATTTTACTTAGACACGAAAAATATCGAAATCTGTCCTATCGACGAAAGCGTTTTGCGAGAAAGCGAACAGATTCATATTGCATGAGGAACGCACCGCGAATCACCATCCGCAAAAACAATTTTGTCTGTTGTTTCTTGAGAATTTTCTTATTGAATATTTTTTATACGATGAATAAATTTTTTATATGATTTATGGAACGGCAAATAACTATTTCAACGATAAGAGGTTGGACTCAATCGATCTACGATTTTTTTTCCATCGCGATTCATCCTTCTCTCTTTATTGTCGATAGAAGTAGGTTCTATTGAAAAGCATCTGTAACAATTCTTCTCTCTTTCTCCATCCCTTTTTGTCGCAACGATTGAAAGTTAAAAGGAACAAGTAGTAAGAAATTACAGCTTAAAGTTTGAGTAACCGACAGAAACGTCGTTTTAACTCGGTTTTTTTTTTTTATAGAACAAAATACGCGCATGGATTTACGGATTAAAGAGGTTGGTGGGAAAGAAGAAAGAGAGATGAAAGCGATCGGTTGAAAGAGCGAGAACGAAAGGAAGTTCGCATCTAAATCACTGCCGGGGAAATTATGCACCCGGAGAGAATTACGTAGCATTAAAACTGCGTAATGCATGGCCGAAGATAAAGGCACCTGCACGTTTCTCCTCTTTTGCGAGATTTGTTGCCGGCTATGTCACGTAAAGCTACCTTACCTTAGCTTCTGGCGTTGCTTACAATTATACCGATATTACATTTTATTCGACCCATTGACACGTGATCATAATATATACCATCAATTCTGTTTTAAGGATTTTTATTAATTACTCTTTTATTATGTTTTCAGCGCGAATTCTTTGAAAAAAAAAATAATAATAAAAGTGGCTTTCAAGCCATCATACGTCATTGGATTTTAGAATAAAAAAAAACCAACGTTCAGTCAAACTCACGTACGCCATTCGATTAGCACAATATTTGCCGTGTAATCCAAAATCAATTAGTCATGCTTATCGTCGCACCAAGTTACGTCGGTAACAGACGAGCCAAATCAAAGAGCGCCCCTTTCGTAGAAAGGCCTGTTTCTCGCTATAATATACAAGAGATCATCGATCATAACCTTCGAAAAGTAAACATCAAGCCTGCTTGTTTCCTTTTATCCCCCTTATTTCTTTCCTTTCTCCTATAATTTCTTTCTTACAATCAAGATCTATGTTGTAAACGATGAGAAACGAGCTACCCAGTATACCAAGCGAAACTCGATCGAGCACTCTTTTCGGATTCGTGAAAACGACAACAAAATGGTCCTCGTTCGAAGAAAATTAACATCTCGTTAGAGAGAAAGAAATGAAAAAAAAAAAGATGGAAAGAAGAATTCAAGCCGTTACCTGAAATAGAGCAACTTGATTCCAAATCATTTAGAAAAAAAGCCTCGTTGTCGTTTTTATGATTCCACCTCGTGAACCATTTCTCGTGATTCCACCTCGAAAAATGCTCTTTTAAAGAGGATTTGTTTCGCAAACCCCATACTACGAATTTAGAATTTTTCTACTGGTGATCCTTCGTGTAACCGAATTTTCCCAGTTATTCTCTTGAATAAAATTCTCTTTTCATCGTCCGTGAGAAATTTTCTACGAACGATATGAACGAAGACATAGTTTTTGCTGGAAAGAGAAGGAGTGTAGGAAAGAGAGAGAAAGACAAAGAGAATGCTCCTAAATCACATCGCATTCTAGCCCTGATCTTCAGTCGGAAGTTGGAACTCGAACTCGGCCGTGCATCAAACCGAATACGGACTCGAAGTTAGATCTCGATAAGTTTACCCTACGGTTTACCTACGCTTTCTCGCTTTCTCTTCGTTTGCCTATCTTCGATTAACTACGTCAGCTCAAGCCAGCTTGCGTTAATGTTATACGTGCTCTTTGTACTCAATGAAACTCTAAACCGAAAGAAGCAAATGAACGAGTGGAATGTATCAACAGAAAAATGATAATTTGTAAGATTAAAAAAATTGTAATAATTATAAATAATAATAAAAGAAAAGCATTTTAGGAAAAACTAAAGCTTCTCTTTGCGAGAAAGGAATTCCATTCATTTTTATAGGCAAACGATAATTAAATCATTGTTTTTTCTATGAATCCTACATTTTTTTTTTTTTGACTGACATCAGTTAATCTTTAGCTTCAATTTCTACATCACATTATTAAAATTCAGCTTTTATTATATTACGAAAAATTCCACAATTTTGAAATCAAGGAATAATTTTCATCTATGAAGATTAATAAAACCAAAGCGATCCTTTTCTCAACACATATTTTTTACAGTTTAATTTTATTCATTGATAGAGAACAAAATGCATACATTCTGTAGGTTTATTCGAGCGCAAAAAAAATCACTATATGTACTTCAATTTTTTTATCACATGTGAATATATTCCTACATTCGAAATACTTTCTAAAACATATGCTTTTTATTAAAGACTAAATATTTTTTGAAAACTTATAATTCTACTAGACATAAGATTAATGAATTATCGATACATGATTATAAGTAAAAGAAAACTCGATTAATAGACTGACTATTCATAAGCGTTGTCGATTTATTATTTGCTTAATGAATCTTGGATTTGCACAGAGATAGGAAGACATTTCTGTTGCTTACGTTTGAATCGCAAGTTCCTGATGATGGATTGGTCCAAAAGTGCGTTTCATAACGTGGAATAATACGCGAAGCCATATCAGAGATTAGTTCGGTATAACGTCAGTTTACCGTGCTCTTTGCTACGCATCAGCAATGTACACATGCATCTTGATATCCGTCACTTTGCCACACACTCTATATATATATGTATATATATTATATATATGTAGAACCGACACGAGTGTCAGTATTCGTGTTCTATCTCATAATACGAATAACGATGGTAGGTATTTCGTGCAAACTCGAGATATAGCCATACTTAAAAGTTGCTTAGCATTTTCTAAGTGCACATAAAACAGTAAAACAATTTAAACACGTTTTGTCAGAAACGTGAGAATTTATTCTATGGAAGATTTGCTTCGAAAAGCGGCAGACTAATGTTTCGAACGAATAACATGTAGATAGTTGCTATGTATACCATTCGTGTTTCAGGGATACATCGTTCAAAAGCGACGAGAGGAGAGAATAACACTGGTCGGCTTTTCGACCACTCTTGAGACGATTAGTATCGTCGTGACAGCGAACGAAAACAGAAAATCGATTTTTTCGCGGACCATGTAACCTCGTTTCCTCGAAGGTTTAAGGAATGCACCGCTCATGTGACAGAGAGTAGAAAATAGGTGAGCATGCCTGGCATGCATTTTATACAAAGCGCCGACATAACCCAATGTAATTTGCAATTCAATTCCATCGTACGTGCTTCGTAAAGACATGTCCTTTTTGCCTCTATATGGAAACATTCTCATAAAATGAAAATCGAATGGCACGCATTGAAAAAATTATCAACCTGGAGAAGGCGAGTTGTCATCGTGTTCGTCGATATACAAAGGATGAAATATAACCATCTCGTTTTACCAGAGATCCTTCCGGAAAAAGTTCGGGCTCGACATTCTGATAATTTTTTTGCTTGCACATCACAAATTATTTGTGATTATACTAACGATAAAAATATGCTTTAAAGACTGTAGGCTTAACGAAAAGACAAAGAGGAACGCTCAGAATCAAACGAATATATCGTTTGCCTTGGTTCGTCGAATTGTAACAAATACGAACAACATTTCACTGTCACGAAAAAAGTCAAAGAGGAAAAAGGAAGTTTCTCTTATTCTCCAATTTATCGCCCTGCAAACTGAATTAATATAACTCACTATTTCCGTGACACACCTACGTCGTGTCGACGCTTGCACAACTCATGTATTATTAATATGCGCATACGAACTTGTTTTAACCAAGCTGATGCAAATAATGTGAAGTCTAAAGTTAAGAGATAATTTAAATCTCACTCCATAAAACGCAATGCGTTTGGCTACAGACTTATAGACTTATAATGATCAAATAAAGAACAGAAGAAATCAGAAAAAAGCTACACGTCTGCTACGAGTCAGCTCGATTTAAAGCATTTAATCGATTCCCTATATCGAAAATACGAAACTCAGGGATGCATTCGTAAAGTCAGCAAACTCGAAAAATGCCCATCTATGCAAAGTGACTGATCGGACAATATCGAAGAATGTAAAAGTCGATTCAACGAAAGGTTCGGCCTCGTAAACAGTTACAAAAAATAGAAAAGTCATAAGCAATATACAACTGTTCCAAGAGTTTCATTTGCGATAGAACCACAAGAACCTCCAAACTGCAACTGTCCCCCGCAGGAGGCCGAGAGTAGCTCGTTACTCGGTGAACTATATTCGGAGGATCGGACTGGTGGTAAGCCGCAACACTTCCTACTGGAGGTTCGCGGTTCCCTCAGGAATTTCTGCCTCCTCCTTCCGCATCTTCGAATCGAGAGCTCTCAAGAGACACTCGCGCGACCGTGAAACACCTTACCATGCGAGCTGAGAAGCCACTAAATCGCTAGTTTACTGGTAGATCTATATTCTCTAAGTCTATATAAAAGATAAATAAATTAGTTTGGCTACTGGATATATATCTTAAAGCATTCCAATTATTTGTTTATGAACAATATCCAACCTTGTTGCGAACTACTATAACGCCCTTCTCAATATAAGGCAATATATACGGGAATTTATAAGACACATTCCACTCTGAAGCAGCGAACTATTTCAATAACTGATCTATAACAAGATACGAAGAAAAACGCTGAGGTTATCTTCTTTTTATTTCTTTCTCACCTTTTTTCAAATGTAGATTCATATACGACTCTTCTTGAAAAGTATTTAAACGTGCAAATAGTCAGAAGTTTAGGACGAAAGTATTGCGATTGATCTGTTTGAGGGTTTTAGACGACTCTCCCTCGTGGATGCTTATTTTTGCGTATTTTACATTCCACGAAATCTTCCTCTCTTTCCTTCCTTTATATTGGTAGACATTTATACGTACACACTTCGTATATATATGTATGTAGATTAGGAAGAAAAGTTGGAATATTCTACTCAAAGAGCGAATATATTTAGTTCGACAAGGATCTACCGAACTGATAATATTTCGCATGATATAGGATGATCCGTTTTTTAAATAATTCTTAATTAGATTTTTAGATAATTCTCCAAATTCAGAGTACGAACTATTTTCTACGAAAAAAAAAGAAAGGAACAAGATAGTATAATAAAATCAGTTTTCTCTTTTTTTTCCTTCTCTTTTCTCGTCCTTCTCAAATGGACCAAATTTGCGATACGGGCTTCTTCGAAAGGATTACTTTGTTACATTACGAATTTCTTGATGAAGGGTTCCAACTTTGAGATAAATCATTGAGGGATGAAATTCGGAAATGGCTGATTAGTTAGACGTTTCTCCACTAACTCGATTTAATTACTTCACTGATAAATGAACTCTGACGTCGAATCTCTTCCTTATCGTATTAACACCTTCGTATATTATCGGCAAAGTCAATATTTAATCGTACACGGAGAATTCTAAAACAAATACAAAATGGTATGCTAGTTTATTGGTAAATTCACGCTTGAACATCGAGAAAACATTCGTAGAACTCTTGTTACGTGAACGACATGACCCGAATTGCGAATCGTATGGAATTGTGGTAAGATCGTCGAAATCGAAGAAAGGAAGAAAAGAAAAAGGAGTGCACTGTTATCATTTGTACAAATAGCGTGAGCAAATCGATGTTGCTACGATCGGCATATTGTTATCTCACGGTATGAAATCGAGCCAAAAATCGGTCAATGTCGTTAAACGATATCTCTTTAAGATGAGTTTTTCTTGATTACTTATTTTCTATTTTAAAAAGCTCTCGATCCTTGGTATTCCCCGAGACAAATCTAACTTCTCGTGTTGCAAATGACTCCTTTTAAGTACTTACGACATTTGAGATAATTGCGTCGACATTCGATACAATCGTCGAGTGCGTCAAACAACATCGTTCATACATTTAACCGATCGTGCTGTTCATTTCACTACTACCGTAGCGAACTTGAGTCTTGATGTTGGTCAACAAATCATAGTACGAGCCGAACGTCGCTCAAGAAGATGGATAAACGAGTAGCGATGCAGATAGGTCGAATGGATGCGCGAACGAATGGATGAATAGATGGATGAATGGACGGCCGATCAGACGGATAGATATGCGGATGGACGAATAAATGGACGGACGATGGATGGTTGGACAGGTAGGTGGATACATAAAGGCAGTGGGGGAAGAGAAAAAGAGAGTGGGAAAGAAATAAACGAGATTCAAAGTGGTACGATCGGGGAAAGGTATTGGGAAGGAGAAATAGCTTTGGAGGGAGAAACGATTAATCCCCCTTGTCATTTAAACCGAGACCAATGCGTGTCGTACGACCGTGGCCGAACGTTGTCGATCGTTATTGGAACGGTTATCGATTTATAGCTATCGCGTCGTCGTTGCGTTGGAGAAAGCGAAACATTCGTCAGAGTGGGGCGGATTCCCGTCAGTCGTCGCTACCAGAGGGGGAGATAGGAAAGGGTGGGGAAGGAAGAGGTAAAGAATCAATGATAATTGAAATTCGAGTGGCAACAGTAACGCGATTTGACGCAATAACGCGCCGCAATAGGCAAGTACGCGTTACAACTTCAATATTAAAGAGATCGTTTTTTTTTTATCGTTTTCTTTTCATCTCTCTTTTTCTCCCCCACATTGAATTATTTCTTCAGCTAATGCAATAATCTATGGGAGCTCATAAGCTATGGCCTATTCAGTAGGACATGGAAATTCCTACAAAAAAGAAGGAAAAGTTTGTATATATGCACAAAGGGACGTTTTTGAACAGAGTATGTGCCATGAACAATACCTCCTCTACTCTATTCGATAAGGCAGAGAGACTATTAATTAAGAACGACAAAAACACTACTTTACCGCTTTTTTCTTCATCGGAAAGACGGCTTACCTTCTTTTTCTATAGAATCGAAAACTCGAAAATAATCAGAAAACATTTTTACCATGAATCTTTTCGAAATATTATCGCTAACGTATCAACCTCGTTTACTCAGACAACAGACTTCATCGTTTGAAAAGTGCACTACGTTGTAAGAATGTATACAAAGAAAAGTCGTCCTACGAGTTCAAAGCCATAATTGAGTAAGTTGTAGACTTTGACAAAGATCTTTCTATTCTCTTGACCTTCTTTGATTTTCTCTGACTTTTACCGACTATGCTCGTTACCTCACGTTTTGTCACGTTTAGGATCCATTCGCAATAACGTGCTTGGATGCTTGAATTATGGCTTAAAAGACGCTAAAATAACAAAGAATTTGCGAACGTAATAAAACACATGCTTTTTTCATCTAATATATGTTTCCGAAGTGTTTGCGCTTTTAAGATTAACCCTTTCAAAATAATAATAATTTATTTAAATATGTTCTTATTTTTAATCTACTAAATAAAATTTATACTTATGTAATAATAATATTATAAAAATGGAAAAAGGAAGAAAATAATTAATAATTGATTTTTACAATTTTAAAACACGATACGATAAATCAACACCGCACTAAAAACAATGTGTAATAACTTAACTCTCGTCTCTTACAAATTTTCCAACATCGAGTGAAGTTCACGAAAAATAGAATAAATTGCTGTTTTTACAATTTTCCTCAAGAACAACTTTTACAACTTTCCACAAGAATCTAATGATATATGATTGAGCGAACAAAAGAACCACTTAGACCTTTTCCGATCCAATGTCAGAGATTCAATTTATTTAATGCTTCCAAATCATTCTAATAGTGTATTCAAATGTGATTTTTCCCTTGTAAAATTATTCAAAATTCATATCATCATAGGTTATTGAATTCATCTCGATATCTATTGTATCGTTTTATTAATAAAAATGTATACAAATTTTCAATTAAATTACCGGTTATCATTCTCTTTCTATGATTCATTTCTTCTGCAATAATATTCTATATCAATAAAAATCACAAAAATTTTTTACGAATACAAAATAAATTGCTTTTTGTTAATTGGTTGTAATGTTAGCACATAAAAGTCAAATCAAAAAAATTTTAACGTATGTAAATACTTCCAAAAATAATCTGTAAAAAAATTTCGATGGTAATAGCATAATACTGTTGCAAAGTGCTGAAACGCTGATTAAGTTCTCAAAATCCGAAGGATGAAAGGTCCTCGTATCAAAAAGAACATCCTATCTCGACGTTCGTGCAGTAAGGTATACGATTTATGACTTTCCTCGCTTTTCTACTTTAGTATCCTCCTATTTTCTTTTCCTCCTTTATACGTTTTTCGTAAAACTCTACAACATCCTTCTTCTTAGAACTTAACGCAAAAATACAGTGATTACAGTATTATGTAAGTAAAAATAATCACTTTGAAGAAATCATTCCTATATACATATGTTCTTTAACAATTAAATAATATAAAATATCATATATAGGGTCCATTACTAAACTTAATATGACCAACCAAAATATTTTAATGATGAATGTCACAAGTATTGATTTTAGGATGAGGCAGATATAGACGGAAATACACACAATAATTTAGCCAAATGTTTTTTCTGCATTAGTGATCATCAAATATCTTCATGGGAGGTTTTTAGCAGGAGGTTTCTGTAGGTATCTTGAGTTCTTGTCGATATTGCCTCGTAAGAATTTATTTTACTATTTTTTGTGTTCTTCAATCGAATGTCTCAAATAATGGTTCAACTATTCGAGGAATATGAGAATGATAATAAGAACATCTGGTCTGCAAAATGTCTATCGTCAAGCAATCTTCATAAATTGAGACCTTCGACCTTAATAATGTCAAAGAAATAATTAAATAATAAGATTTCTTAAAATTCCTTCACTGCTGAAACATACATATTAATTATATATTTATACCATTTGAAGTTCGATAAGTCGTTCAAATAAAATCGAAGGTCGATCCTCCAACTGTAACGTAGTTAATTCTCGCCCATGAACTTCGTCGGATCGATCCTGCGATGATTGCACGCGACGAATATACGACTGTTACTTATTTAAAGATACGTAAAAAATAGAAAATGGGTACAACTATTTGGAACTTCGATAGAGAACTTTGGTAAAGTAGCTCCGTCGGCAATTATTAATTAAAACCGATAGATGGAGGATAGGCATTGGAAACGACGTAAGACGGCGAGAAAGTTGCAATTGTGAAACTTGGATTTTCAAGAAAGTTTTCTTCTCAAGAGACTTGTTTTTACCGATAGTAATCGATGCGATACAGTATTTCCGTCGCTTTTTCTTCAACAAAGGAGAACGTAACATTCTTCTTGGATGGAAAGAAAAGGAAAAGTAAAAAGAAGAGAAGAAGGAGAGAAAGGAGAAAGATCTGACGCAACCTCATTTGGTAAATCCGTCCTTCTGATTAAACCTAGGTAGACTGAATGTTTACGAGAAGGGATCTCTATTTTCCTTTTACTCCTTCCAAACTTCCTTTATCCGCGTGATTACTCATTTGCCAAGCAATTTGCACTCTCAAAAAGCGTGTGCCATGTTAGAGCGAATACAGATTCATTCTCGCAATGCTAATGTATTTGTGATATTCCTTTTTCGAGTACGGCATCATTTTAATGAATAATTTTGAACGAAACGAGATCAGAATTAATTTTAACTTAAAATAAATAAAAATAGCACGAAAAAGACAGATTTTTTTTCGAAACATCTTCTGATTAATTTTTTTATATGATTTATATAAAAATTCTCGATAAAAATTCTCCCCTTTGTTATATTTATTTAAAACATTCATTATTTGAATAATAAAAGAACAAAGTATCGTGATATACATGCATAGTAAAAGGATCAAGTGACGCCTCGTAAATGACTTTTCTTAATCTATCCTATCGTATTCAGTCATAACTTAATTTTAAAGGCCTTAACAAATTTATCGATTCTTGATAAGATTCTCGAAAGCATCAAATGTAATAGAAATTTGACGGATATATCGTATATATGCGAACAAGTAAAATTCTAATTACCTATAAAAAATGAAAGGTATTGTCGCTACAACTTGATGAGCAAAAATCAAAGAACTATTTCGAATAAGGCAGGAAAATAACAAGAAGAGAAGAAACTAAATAAGTTTGGGGAATACAATGTTTTAAATTAATAAGTCAGTTGGACATGGCACGAAAAATTTACTACGAAAGTTGCGGAACTGTTTCGCGACAGAGCTGTCTCAATTCTCAGAGTGACGAACGGGTATACTCGAGTTGTTCTAAATGTCATGGATAAACGTTGCAGCTATGTAATCGAAGGTTTAGAGATTAGAATTTAAAAAAAATATAAAGGTCAGAAAAAGAAAGAGAGAGAGAGAGAGAAGAACAATTGAGTAGCATCGACCGCAGTGTCCTACTTTTTCAAATGCACCGATTAAAACCGACCGATTAAAACGATACTATCCAATTTATTGTCGACGTTTCTGATAGTACACTTTCATCATCGCGTTGACGTCTTCGTCCCGAATCAAATCATTTTTGAAAGAAAAACAGAAAATAGAGCTTTGAAGGCAAAATCGCATTAAAATATTACGACAAACGTCGCTATACAACTGCTTTTCCTTCGACCGAATCGGTTATAAAAATCTACAAATAAAATACTTACGTTCGATTTTTGAGAGCGCGAGATAGGAAACGATATTCTTCGTACGCGCACAGTGCTCGTTAAATTCAATGACGAAATCTCACTAAAAAAGAAATTATGACACGATAAAAATAATATAAACGCTTCTCTTTCCATACATTTACGGAAATATTTCCCGATGGTTATATCATAATATACATACATCAATCGAAACGTTGAAAAGAAAGAAAAAACAAAATGAAATATTGAAAGTATCGCGAAAATTATTACACGATTATGTCAGAGTAACAACAAAGAGTACAAAGTTATTAATGAGAAATATATTTACGAGTATACTTACTTCCGCAAAAACATATTTTTCAAATAAATTTTTAGTCGGAATTTATCTTTATCGAACTTAGATATAAAGTATCTACTTCCATTATCGTTTAAAATGTTATCTTTCTCTGATATTATATCTACATTATATTTTCAATATTATTTCAATTCGTAAAGAAACTCACTTCTTTGTCATTACGAGAAACTATTCGGGGGTTATTTGCAAAAGAGAAGCGAAGTTCAAATTTAATAAATACTTATAGCTTGTGGTGCTCGAAGGTTTGGAGGGAATCGAAGAGAAAGGCGAAAGCACCGATAAGTTTGATTCATGGTAACGGTTTGAAAATTGATTCGTTCGTATACCATGAGAGGAAGAGAACTGCGAAATAGGAACACTAGAGAGTGGGATGGTCGGATATAGAAGTAAGGAGAGAGAAAGAGAAAGGCGTCGTTGATGGAGAAGGAAGGGGAATGAAGAAGCTATGAGAACGCTAAAGCAAGTCGATGCGATGGCTCGAGTATGAGGCCACGACAATGAGAAATGTCTTAGGTATAACGGGTAGTACAGCGTACCAAGACCTATGCTATTTACGCTTTCATTGGTTATATATTGTTACGAGAATGATAACTGTGGGGTACGTATGTAGGAATGTAAGTAGCAGATATTTATGTGTGTGTGTGTGTGTGTATGTCGAACAAAAGTCTGAAAATGTCACGAATAATTTTCTTCCAATAGAATAATATTTCTATCAATATAATCGAAAAGAATAAATGGATTACCCTCTATAGATAAATTTTTCGTGATAGCTGAATATAGTATGTGTGAACGAATACTACGAAGTACGAATTACGATATGACAATAGAAGGAAAAAGATACAAATAGATGCATTATTCTCAATAAGATATTGATTACTCTATCGCATCAAATCAGGCGTACTTCAGAGGAATATATGTGTAGTGATATGGAGGGTGAAATGAAATGTAACAATTTTATTTTACGGAAAACATGTACAACTTTCGAAAGGTACTAGAAATTTATAGGTACTGAGATTAGTGTATTATGACGATTTATCGAAAACTCGACCTACGATCTGGTTCGATCGATTATCTCGTAGATAACATCATAACATCAAAAAAATTCATCGAAGAAGTTTATTTCTTCCTATTGTCTTCTTACTCGTCAATTCTTATTCGATTGCCAATTATAAAGTTTTCCTTATTGCAGTAAGAAAACTCATAAGAAAACTCATAGATCTCGCAATTGTACTTGTTTCTCTTAAAGCTAACTTATTGTTTGCAAT
The DNA here is from genome assembly GCF_014466175.1 of Vespula pensylvanica. Taxonomy (NCBI): domain Eukaryota; kingdom Metazoa; phylum Arthropoda; class Insecta; order Hymenoptera; family Vespidae; genus Vespula; species Vespula pensylvanica. The sequence goes on from NC_057694.1 coordinate 4,427,195, forward strand.
CAAGCTACTTTCAGAGTTATTGTTAAAAACATTGAACCGAAAAAGTTCTCGAATGGTTTAAACCACGATCGGCTGTGGACGAATCTTCTCTTAACGCGACGAAGCGTATAGAAAAATACACTGAAATTGGCATATTATGATAATCGATTGAGCATTCTTTTCCTTATTATATGTTCGAACCACGCCAAAAGATCCGTTGTTGCGCAGACTTATTCGAGACTTTGAAAAATCTATGCTTTCTTTCTCTCCTCCTCTCTCTCTCTTTTTTTTCCTTTCTTTTTTAAAACGGTTTCAAATTCCGCTTTATTTGTTCAGAACTACCTCGTAACTCTAGACAAATTCGAACTTCAATAACAAAAAAGAGATTTACGATCTTACAACATTATGGTCTTTTATCGAATCGAATGTTATAAAAATGTTATGAAAAAGTGTCAATACGTATAGAAAAAAGTCATACAGAAGGAAAAAAACGATATTTTCTTGGACGCAAGTCGTTCATCATATCTTAATCTATTGTAATAGCAAATTATGTTTAAATGTTATCATGGAGATCATATTTGAAATTATGTGTGTTTCTGAAATGAACGTTAATTAATTTCGGTAACTCGTTCTGTTTGTTCGTGTAACATTAATAATTATTTAATTATTATTAAGTTATTGCATATTAGAATGATGTTTTGGAAACCGTTACATTATCTCGAATAATTGTTGAATAAAATATGAATCGACGTCTGGGGAAATCATATCTTCCTTTAATCTTTTTTCTCTTCGAACAAATAAGGCAACTTCTCTAAGTGTTTCTTCATTACACTATACCTTGTCGATTTTATTCGATTTTGTAATTCAATGTCTTAAATATTGCTAGTCTTGCAAAAAGATTACTCGGTGTTACTTTAACGTAACCTTTTTCATAAAATGTTTCTCCAGCGAAACCTCGTCGAGAAAGAGAAACCCTCGACACTTCGAAATCCGAGATAAGGGGTCAAAATGTCGAGCAGAAACATTTTGACCTAATACTTAGTTACAATGTATCTCATTCTATGATCAAGTTTCCTAGCAATTACGAAATAGATGGAATACTTCTTGGTAAATACTATTAAAAGCACACTATTCACAAGATCAACGGACAAACTCAAGAACGAAACTGAGAAGATCACATTTTGTGAAATAGATAGGAAGACAATCAAAGGCAGACATTTCTATTAAACTTAGCAAAATAAATCTGAAGATAGGTGAGATACCGCATAATTAATCGATGAAATTTGTAGATATATAGTAGAATAGATACCTGTTTGCACGGACTTCCAAAATGAGATAAATAAGCAAGGTAGAGAGGGTTGAAAGGATAGAAAGGGAAAGAGAATTTCAACATGATAGGGGGTATAAGCTTACGTATAACCCTGCGATTGACGCGCGACTCACTGTGACCGTCGATCGGCAAACCGCCCAAGGCAACGCGAATATCGTTCAACGAGCCATCCCTAACGGCCAATCAACTGATATGGTAATTAGCCTTTTACCTGAACCAACCGATCTAACGAGCTACTTTCTATACGATCACGCGCTGCGCTTGTCCCTACACTACAAATTAGCCTTTAACTATCCGCCTCTACGCGTTACACGTTCGGTAACACAGTCGTCGACCAAACTCACTTGGAAACTGTATCCTAAGTTTCACGCTATGCTAATTACAATCTCGTCCGTAAATTTCCACACTGTACTCTATCTATTCCGGCCCGACGACGATCATCTGACTCGAGACGTCCTATCAAAGGAAAATTTCTTACGGCTAATTAAACTCTCCTAAAGGACGCTCAGGAAAAACGAGGTACGATTTACGAGTTATTAATTAACATACATCCGATACACAAAACGAAAGAGCTAATGTTCATTTTTAATATAAAATAACGGGCTAATCCTTTTTCCTAGTTTTAACTCGAGCGAAACAAATTTTACCTTCTGTGAAAAATCGATCGAGCGTGATTCGTTTAAAAAATTCATTAACCAACGTCGGCCACAACCACGTCGTCAAATCACGATGTCCGTGACAAAAGACACCGAGAAAAAAATTTTCATGTTCTAAGGTAGTTAATAAAAATAGATATCGACGGTGAATGACAATTCCGTTTTTGATATTAAAAAGTTTCTTTTGCTCTTAAACGTACCCGCGTTTATCGAGATTTTGATGTTCGGTGGTAACTTTAATTAACGTTTATTAGTTTCTTCTGCTGGAAAAAGAAAAAAAAGTAATTAATAATAAAGGTAAAGAAAAAGGATATAGAGTAGAAGACAGGGCGGAGAGAGTAGAAGAGGTCTAACGAAAAGAACCGGATTGCGACTGCGCTTCGTTAATCTCTAATAATCGTTCTCGCAAGAAGGAGGCTGCACCGACCGGATGCATATCGCGCGCGTCGTCGTGCAGCCAACCGGAAATGCTCCAATCTTCGTCACGAACGGAGAAGCTCTCTCTCTCTCTCTCTCTCTCTCTTTCTCTATCTCTCTATCTCTTTCTCCCTCTCTCTCCCTGTCTCTTTATTTCTTGGTCCTTATCTAACCCCCTTTTCTACTTGGTTCGGTCTCGAGATTCGGCGTCGTCAACTCGAACGAAGATTATCGAGCTTGCACGAAGCAGAGAGTGACGAAGGAGGGGCAGATGGGTGCCGAGAAAAAGGGAGCGTGGGACGGTCTGGTCGCGAGCGAGAGTGAATGAGGGTGCGCGGACGCGGTTGGACGGGGATGAACGGGAGGTCGGACGTGAGGGGTGCTCGTCCGTGCGCGTAACTTTACCGGCAGCATCCAGTGACATCGCGGAGCTCGAGGCGCGCGCTTCGTGCATCCTTCGACGAAGAGAAAGAGATTCTCTCGACTAACGTATGATCATCACGTTACAAAAGAAGTGAAGTTTGGCGAAAATTTACGAGGAAAGAGGACGCGTACCAGCTCGTAAAAAAAAAAGAGAGATAACGAAAACAAAAAAAGTGCAAAGTGAAAGAAAGAAACGGAATCAACATCTTTTGATTTTGATAACAAATTAAGGAAGAAGTTAGAACGTCGCGCGAGCGAATATCGATCGCGAATATCGCGGGTAGCAGCGCGTGCGAGGTGCGCGAGGAGGTGGAGCGGAGAAGGTATGGTGAGATACGAAGGTGCATCATCGTGTCGCGATACGAGATATCCAAGACCACAGTGAAAATAGTGCAGAAAAAAAGCTAGAACCGGAAAACCGATGATTACGCTTGGCTCTTCTCGAACCACGTGTTTGCTTCTACATTCGTGAACCGACGTATGCGAGCCGCGCCACGTCTAACTAGACGATCGCGCGCGCCCGACGGAAGACGAAAGGAAGACTATGTCATAAACATTGTCGACTCCGATAAAGTAAACGAATAGCGGATATATCAGTATCGATCAACTGGCCGATCGTTCTCCCTACCGAGCTCTCTTCTAATAGAGATTTTCTCAGCTTAGGTAATTAACAAATTACTTTTTGTTTTTTCATCTCATTTTTCTCACGTCGACTCTTTCAAATAAGTTATGTTACAAAATACAAAGAAACATGCGATGAAAATGACGTGAAAGTGCATCAAACGAATACGCCTTCGATTTTCGATGACACATGTCCGACGTTATCTACGTTAACAAAATGCCCGTTCGCGCACACGACATTCTACGATAAAAGCTTCATTTGGAGCGACGTTGTCGACGGTTACGTCGTGAAAATTTTCCTTTGAAATTACTATGTAATGAGTCGATTTACGATAAACGATATTTAAAACGTTAAAAGGAAAATGGAAATATGTCTTACTGCTACCCTTATTCAATACGCGATCAATCAAATCTTTAAAAAAATAAGAGGAAACCGATTTGAATATAAAAGAATTTTTGAAGAAAAGTTTCTTAGGGATTCATACAAGTTTGATGCTTATTGGTGTTTTCAATTTTAATCGGCCACAAAATCACATTATGTTTTTTCGACGATAAGAAAATCATTCGAAATTGTTTAATTATTTCGTCTTAAAAACAATTTATTTCCAATTTGATTACGTTGAAAACGGTCATCAGAAACATTGTAAATATCTTTAAACTCGACTTCCTATGAAGTCAATGTCAAAGAATATCGTAAATACTATCGATTTATAAAAATTCGAACGGCACTAGAGTGATAATCATTTTACTGTATACATATATACACGGAAAAGCTAGAACGATTTCAAAAATATTTTTTGTTACAAAAGAATCACGATGTTGACGTTACAATTCTTTTTTCTGTGTTAAGCAATAGAACGCGAATGAAAATAACGTATCGCACTACTCCATTCTCTTTGGGCCATATTTTCAGTTTGTTTCATTGATCGATGCGTTCTTAACGATTTCGTTGTACGATAAATCCCCGTTGGGAGTAGTTCGGCGCGTTCGGAAATTGGTTCGACGGCATGCGTCGATGGAAAATGCATTGCAATTCGCGACGCGTGAGAAATGGCACCGATCATCGCTGTATTTTGTCATTATCGTTCTACCCTTTGTGCGCGCCGTTTGCCCAAAAATCGTTCAGTGCGTTCTTTCGCAATTCCAACGAAATGGCCGCCTATCTCGCATTTTCAACTTCAGCTATTGAACCGTGCACAACCATGAAATGTAAATTACATTGAATTTTCCTAACACTTAACTTAATGTTCGAGAACGTGAAGCATTTATTCTTAAAGCAAATCGAGCGATTTTAAAAGCATAGATTGTCTTTTCTTCTCAACACGTTTTGTTTCTATGAAAAATGAACGACGTTCTAAAGATTAGACCTTATAAATAATGATTATCATTAAACATATAATACTCGACTTATGCTTCAACTGAAACATTTGGATAAACTATGATACTCCTTCTCTGAGAAAAACAAAGCACAATGCTTATATTATTTCTTCTTTTAAATGTTATAATCGATTATATCGTATATTATAAGAAAAACATTAAATTTCCGATTATTAAAGCAATTCGCTTATCCGTTATTAAACCGCAATTCGTTGCTGTAAATTATTGCGCATATATCGTTCATTGGATTTATCTAAATTATTGCGAATATATCGTTCATTGGATATATTAATCTCTTCATTCTCTAAATTCTATTTGTTACGTTACATTCTTGATGATAGTAATTATCTCCTTCTTACTATCTCTTTGTTCGCATTTACTCAACTACGTTTACTTGATCTTCAAACGGTAATTCGTATTTGACATCTAGGAGACTTTGAAACTTCAGAGATTCGTAATAATCTCCTCTTTGTCGAGGTCGGCCCTGTTAATGGCCCTGTTAATGGTATCATCGTCAAAAGGTTAAAACCGAATGAGGTTTCTTAAAGTCATTCTTGAATGATTCTGATTCGTTTCTTTGAATGCTCTTCATTCAACAATACAATATTATAACGAAAAGAATGATTTACGCTAATAGCTAAATTTCTAGTAGCCCGTTCTTCGACGAATCGTTTACACTGTACATGACTCTACGTTACATAGGTATGTAGTTACGCGAGAATGCTTGCGTTGGAATAGTTTCAAAGTTTCACGATCTAAGCGAGTCACGATAAGATGAAAAACGATAAGTAGTCTTTCTCAAGGTACAACGAGAATTTAAAAAGAAAAAGACACTAGTTTAAACGATGTACGAAGAAAACGACGACTAGTCAATTCTTCGGCACAACACGATTAGAAAGATGACATCGTCAAGGAATATCTCGTGTAGAAGGGTAGGGCGGGTCCGTTCCGAGTAGACAGAGTTTATGTCACGTAGTCGGTCCACATAATGTTCCCTAGAAAGTACGAGAAAAGTGAGTCCGCCTGTCCGATGTGGTACACGTCAGAAGGACGACTCTCTTTGGCCGTACGGTTGTCGCACTTACACAAACGAAAACCTTTGTCCACGTCCTCTCGTCTCAAGGAAAGCTCAAGAGGAAAAGGAAAGAGCGGAAGGAAAGAGCAAAAAGTACTTGCAAACTGCCGAGAACATCGGACGTATCTTGTAATGTGAAAAGAAATAGCATGTACAGTCTAACGCTTCTCGATAATATCAATCTTGAACGCAGTAAGAGACTTTGTGTGTACTTCCATCTAATTTAAAGCTCAATCAATTTGTAAAAAGTACAAAGTGAAAAATAAAAAAGATAGTCGATCAAACTGTATTATAAACGTGTACGACATCAATGAATATATAAGAGACGAGTGCACGAATGCTCGTCGCTCGTTCCGTATTACTATACTTAAAGAAAGAACATTATAAAATGTTATTAATAATATAAAAAAAGTACAATATATATATATATATATATATATATATATATATATATATATCTATACAGAGATACTTATTGGTAAAGAATGATGCGAAAAAAAGTTGAAATATTTGTTTGGCTAGCTGCTCTCACCATATTGGATCGATTTCGAAAAGAAAAGAAAGATAGTAGAAAGAGATATCCAGCCGCGAGAAGAATCGTTTTTCCTCGCCACTGACTTTTTTCTTTCTTCTTTGAAAAACGTCGGGACATACCGTCTAGATTTCAGCAGGGAAGAAAATAAAAAGGGTGTGCTGAATAAGGATCAAGGAAAGTGGATCGCCATGCCTCGCCATGGAAAAGTGTTCCGATGAAATCTTTCAAGACGAGCCAGCGCTCGTCGACTAAGCCAACCGTGCGAAATTCAATTTGCCTCTCTCAGCGATCGACAAGTTGCAATAATTTGATTTTCATGATGGTATCTTCAATTATTCCACTGATTACTTTTAAAACATATCGATAGTCTATAACTATCCCATTTTCTCGATTTGATTCTATTTACTCTTTGGATCATTCATCCGAATAAATAATCAACGTAGATATTTTTTGACAGTGCGACAGGAGATAAAACAACGCGCGAACTCCTCCAACGGAATACGACGTGGGCCTCGTGAGTCTCACGAGAATGATTCGTGGGTGAAATATACAAGAGACGTTGTTTGCCAGTATGCTGTGGATATTGATTGTGGTGACGTGCTTCGAGGTATCGACTCTGGCTGATGCGCAATCGGAGAGGACAACGTCCTTGGATGAAGATGCAAACAATAACGAACCTGACCATCCGGGTGAGTACATCTAAGCTATATGAATTTATCTTGTCGTAATCGTCGAAATGATCGATTCATTTACATCATTAATTGCTAATAATTCGATTCAAACCTATTTCTCGTTAGCTAAATAAAAGTAAAAATGAGCGTGGTCATCTGTACGATCAACCTGTACGATTGTTAGCGCATGTAAAAGGTTAAAAGAAATAAAAGGAGAAAGAAAGAGTACTATGATCGTTGAGATAACAATGGTAAATGTTAAAAACAAATCTCGCTTCAGTACGATTAATGTTTTACCATTTTTTATTAATTCTCGCAACATCATTACGGGTCTTCTTCGTCGGTGAAGTGAAAAGAAAGAAGAAAGAGTAGAGAAGGATGCTTTAGGTAAAAATGTGAGAGAATAGAAGCGGAGGGTGGAAAATAATTTGTTAAAATGGGTAGACGTACGTGCTTTCTCTCGCGCGAATGTTCCTTTTTAACTATCATGTTGTGTAAACGAGACGTTGGGAAAAGAGAAAGAGGAGGACGAAGAGAAGTCGGAAAAGGAGACACTAAACTACTCGTGTAAATTACCGTACGCTAGAACTTTTCCGCTGATTTATTTGCTCGACCGTTCGTTCTCCGCAGAGGATATCGAAATTAATGTTTAATGGATGAGTATCACGAGAGTAGCCTCCAAACGTTTATACTTTGAAACTTTTCCCGATACATACCATAACTGCAATTAGAAGGAGAATAATACATTATAAAATCGATATCGAATAGTTCGATCATTAATTTCATATTCAATGAAAGCTTTTTAATTAGTAACCTCAAAATTTTCCAAAAGTCCAGTCAATTATCAAACATCGCCTTCTCTATTATCTTTCCCTTAGGAATCCCATTAATGATATTTACAAATCGAAATTCTGTTATCTAGGCAAGAATTTTATCGATGCTCCTCGGAATGAATAATTTTGTAATGACTTCAATGAAACTCATCATATATCAGCGATCCAAACCGACGAGCGAATAACCGCATTTTCCATGAAAATTTGTGAGTCGTGCTCGATTTCTACATGTACATATTTATATGATAAATGCATACGATATACGATACTATCCCGTGATGTAACACGCACTGTCGCACTATATTAACTTTCATGTGGACGTTATAACGTTCAACGAAAACAAATCAGAAGCATAACTAATGTATAATTAATGGAATACTCTTGGTAAATATTAAATAATTTATGTAATGGAAATGAAAGAAAAACGACAAAAACGTTTGATGCAGCGTGGAATTTTTCGAAAGATACTGTATCAGTTCGTCCTTCCATTGCACACGTGTAACGTCTGCTTGCAAGGGAGCACACGTGTCGTCGACATGTGGACACGTGTATCCTTTCTCGAGGTAAATTAACTCGGACCATAAAGCGAAATCCCTTTAGCACCATTCTTGCATATATCATTAGCCGAGCGTATTTCTCCTCTCCCCCTCCCCTCTCTCTTTCTCTCGTTTTTATAAATTTCTCGTAGTTGTACAAATATATAGAACCTAATCATGACAGGTTTATCGATAAAATCTTGGAACAATTTACGTTTCACCATTTTTTACGATTATTATCCTCGACTTATTGCCTTCGAAATCCATATACCGTAGAGGACTAGGTACTCTCGGTAATTGGTTCGTTGCGGCGTCTAATGAAATTACATTCATTTCCCGCGGGTGCGGATGGTTAAACGAGATTCTACCTGACCTCCCAGATTTTTGGCGATATATGTCCCTCGATATAAACTCGTACAGATACAAGTATCATGATACAAGGATCCATTATCGGTGAATAGATGGAAAAGGATTTCTAACATAGAATTGCTTTAGATTCTTTGCACTTAACTATCGGGTTAACGATAACCTCGTTGTCGAAACGAGGCAAGTCCTCTTCGTAACAAGGAGCGAGTTTAACTCCTTCAGGCTTCTCCAGACTCATGGGACGAACTATCGAGTTAATGGTAATTTCGTTGACGAGTGGAACCTAACGATACCTATGCTTTCCATTATTTTTTCCTCTTTTTTCTTAGAATCTCTACCCAACGGTAGTAAAATCGCATCTTTCATCCCTTAACGAAAGCCCTAAATAACTCTCTTGGTGATATAACCGCATAAAATCGTAATAAAGGAGATCAAGAAAACTTCGTCGACTTTTCGCGAATATTAAGTCGATTTGTCATGCATGTATAATTAGGTTACCTTGAAAAATCGGAAAATTCATGTAGCGAACAAGCTAGCATTGCCAAATTATCGTAATTATCGTAAGATAAAAAGAAATAGCATTACTAGAGAAGTTACGACTCGAGGCATATCCGGAAAGGTTAAACGCTTTAATGCGACGAAGATGCCGCGGGCTTTTTATATTCGGAGAGGAACAATGGAAGATGTAATGGGAAGGAGTTCCTCGGGCTACAATTTAGGGTCAGATGGCACGAACCTGCGATAAATGCATGGTCCTTTAAACGCGGATGGTGGGGGTAGAGATTCTCGAGACTTTTCGAGACTTCGTTCCGAATAGAAGGGTCTCCGCCGCGGAAAAAGGGGCGAAAAAGAAAGGAAATGAAATATAGCGGAAAAATTATCCCCTCGAGGAGTTGGCCGAACGAAGAAGGTTTAGATAAAAATTTCCAACGTTTGTCACGGTCGTTCCCTAATTAAAGGTCCTTGGATTAATGGAACCCGTCCCATTCCAACGGTACTACCGACGATCGATTCGTTCGTTTAACCATTCCGCTCATAGCTTTTAGCGAGTCCTCGCAGCAGAGTTCTCCCACTTTCGCGGAAGCCGCGTTAGGAACGTTTCCGCTTGCTTTCCTCGAGCACGAGAAGGAAAATATCGAACGTCCTTCATTGCCTTTCGTAGACCCTCCTATCGACCTCTCTATAACGGCGTCAGCTTCGCGAAAGTACCTACCGAGTTCATCGAAATACGTTTTCTCACGGGAGACGTCAAACTTTCGGTTCGAATGGGAAATCGATTGAATAGCTCACAGTCTGCAGGAAAATCTAACGGGATCATAGATGCGATTATCACATGATTATCATGAAATCATTTTGGTATTATCAAGTTATTGTAAAATTACATCGAGTTAATGATATTGAATAATTAAAACATTGACGTACGATCTGGTATTTCAATGTTTTTCTTCGTATTCAATTTTCCTCAAATTCAAACCGCTTACATTTCATGAGGAGAAAATTCTTCTCGTAAGATACTTAGTATCTAAATTTAGTCATAAAACATCATTTTCGCATTTTAAATAATTCTGTGCACCGGAAATAAAACAAGCATTCGACACGACCTAAATTAAAATCATTGTTTAAAAGCTTTCACAAAAAATTCGTGATACTCGCAGGGTACTGCTTAATTGCCTCACCAACACAATTGTTCGTCTTAGGTCTCATGCATTTTAGACTCATTTTCGTTGTAAGCAGCTTTCACCTTTGAACATTACCTCTCGCTTCGACGATGGTACCGAGTGCACCGGCTTGTTTGAAACAACGATCAAGCATCTCTAACGAGTGTTTAAACTATGCTTGTTAACTGTCCTGGACGAGCAAGGGGTGTCGAAGTTGAATAAGAGAGGGCTGGCGGTTCTATCTGTTGTATCTGCAACCAACGACTTCACTCTTCGTCGCAATCTATGACGAACGATATATTCCTCTCTTTTAGATAATAGATATTTTTACTGCACCTATCTACTTTACGCTTGATACTGTATACTCGATAATCATTAACTTATTCGTTACATTACCTTAATTTGTTTTCTCATTTTCTCAATCTGATGAATAAATTTTTTTCCTTCTTTTTTTCTTATAAATAAAATTATAAAATCATCATCTAAAATATAAATTTCTCGAATATTGTTTCTCGATTGTGAAAAAACCAAAAATTAATTTGTTCGTTCGGTATATGTGTGATATATATCAAACAAAGAGAATTTTCACTGAGAGAAAATCAATTTATCGTTTATAAACAAGTCGTGACGTACAAGGAAATAAAATTGTTTGAAAATATCATCGAATGATTATTTTGGTAGATACGTTAGTATTGAGTCTACAAAACTCACTTCTGCATTACGCGAAAAAATGTATATATCGTTTGCCGAGAATTCTCTTTGATCCGACGTTTATTATTGATTTTCCCTATTTTATTCCACGTTCGTTGTAAGCAGTATCCACGCAAAAAGTATCTATAACGTATCACGTTATCTCTCGATCATTGAACTTAACAAATTTTATTATGCTTTTATGTAATATTCGCTTGAAAAACCAGCATTATAAAATCGTTTATATAAATAATGAAATAACAACGCTACGTAATTTATTTATTTCATCGAAAAAATCACTGCGTATATTCTTACAATGTCTCTTTCCGATAATAAAAATTGTACGTCTCTCTCAATAGAATATTTCACCGTGACTTACTGTGACGTTGAAATTAGAAACGTATTAAATTACTAAAGAAATTAATCCATTAATTAATTGAATCCAACCACCATATTACAATCTATTCAATAGAAACAAAAAATACCAATTCTCCAGATACTTTTAGCTATTCGAAATAAATCCTTCTTCTCTTTTGTAGCGTACATACAGTAGAACGAGAAATAAAATGATTCGGACTTCCTCAATCATTAAGAAAAAACTTTTATTCATTTTTTCTGCTTGTAATATTTCCCTTGGCAAGAACTCGATCTGACGAAAAAAATTTCTACTTGTTTTGAGTATAATCAATTTAACGATTATCGAGTTTGAAAATAAAAGAAAAATCCCGACGACAAGATAATTAATTAAGTTCGTTTTATCAAAAATTAGAATTATTAAATTCATTGAAATAATTATAAATTACTTAATATCAGCAAGTCTACTCTAAGAAAAGTTTCTATAATCGATCCTGTTTTAAATTACACAATGATCGCATCGCATTCAAACAGTATGAAGATAATTAATTATATAGGCATATATAAACGATATAGGTATTTATTATATAATTAGTTAATATAGGTATGTAAAACTTTGAGAAAAATAAGCTTTAGCAAGCACTTATATCTCGGAACAGAGCAAAGTAAGGCTTGGTAAACAGATTTTCTAAAGAGAATGGAAGTTTTAATTAATCGTGAGCGCAAAAGACGAAGCGTGTAGAATATTTTTATTAATCTTTTTTGTTCTTCTTTTTCTCACCTCTCTCCTTTTTCATCGCATAGCTTTCTGGTATCTTCCACAAAGGCTTGCTTTGCCGTAACAGCGTCGCAGCCTGAACGAGACTCAAACGATAGTCCCGCAAAAGTTTCGACGTTTCGCTGTTCGTCTGTACAGGCGTTTCGCTACAGCGATTATTTCGAAGAAACTTTGGACTTTCACGATACGCATCCCGCTTCTCGTGGTTTCAGACAACGGCAATGGATTTGCATAAGAAGTACATGACAATAAGCTCAAATATATCTGAAAAATACACAAAACTTTGCTCATGAAAATGAGTTAACGATGCACACGATATTCATCACATACACATACAAATGCACAATCTATATTTTTCTATAAATCCAATATCAATCTACTATTCTCAATAGAACGATAGCAATAATCAAATTATCTGCTTTCCAATAATAGACCAAGAATTTCTGAATAATATATCTTCTATGGAAATAATACGCCCTTAAAAGGACGTAAGCATAAGCAACGTTTAATATAGTTCATAATATAGTTATGCATCAAAGTAAATTCTTGAGTAGAAAAGCAATATAATAACACAATCAATGAATTTACAAATTTATACATTTGTTTAACTTAAAATACAGAAGAAAATATCAATTTTTTATTCGTAGTAATGTACCGCTTTTTTCAATGATTTCTTTCAATGATTTCAGTTATTCGGTCTAACAATAAATTAAATGGATTACAAATTTTACCAATGCATGACTATATTCTCGTTTCTATATGTGTGAGTACTATATATTTTACATTATTGTTCTAATCACGATTTATATATTTTGATAGCTTCATTGTAACTATGTTATCGACCAAACAATAATAATTGTATAAAGTTCTGAGGTCCATTATTCACTTTAATCAATTGATCGTAACTTTTCAGAGAATGTACCTTTCGTAATCATAGTTTAATCGTTCCATAATCACTTCTCTTTAGTTACATTAAAACGCGCAAGAAGAAGCGGAAATAACAATATATAAAAATTTTCAGAGAAAATAAACGACAATCCGTGAATGTCTTGTTTTGTGCTATCTTTTTTCTTCGTTATTATATCCATAAAAATATGATTCTAGGATGAAATATCTTAAGAAAATCATTGTCGCGAAATAAAAGATGATAAAGGCGCAGGTCGAAAATTGCTCACCTGCGAAAAAATGATAAAATATTCGGAAGTTGAATTTCTGAAACAATAACAGATTTTTCGAACACCGAAATGTGATACGGCACTAGAGAAGATGGGAAGGAGAAGAGAGAGAGAGAGAGAGAGGGGAAGAGAGAGGCATAAAGCAGAGAGGCGGACATACCGGCAACCGTTTGTCAACCGTGAGCCAAATCAGCTCGAGGCTAGCTAGGTATACTATGTAACTATATGTATGTAGAAGCGGTGACTATATTGGATGGATGGCGAGCTTGATAAGGGTTTGACCGGTGCCGTCCTGCCGCGGTTATGCGACCTTCGTCCGATCCGACGACCTCCATCGACTATCATGGATCTCGACTCGATAAACAGCGGGACTCTCGCCTCGTCAAGATGCATGAACCTTCCTCGATATCAAACCTAATCCATCCAAACGCATCGGAGGATCCTACGTCTACGCGACTGCCTATCTATGTTCCTCTGTATTCGTGCGCGAGAGGTACTCTCTAATCGAATTCAAACGGTAGTCATAGTTCACATCACATTCACCCAACTAACAATTTCTCTACGAAATCTCGACACGATTTGGTATCAGTCGGCATGAATCGAAATCCTTGTTTCAACTTCCCGCGCTAGGAGAACATACCAATCTATGTTCGTTCAGTTACACTGGTTAGCTTTTCGAAATTTCATCCATTTCCGATAGGACAAACACCGTTTTGACTACGATGCAGAGCTGCTAAGATAAATGATGGAAGAATCTGATAGTTGATCGATTAACTGAGAAAGTGAAATTAGGGTCGCGTAAACGTTAAGGAAACTTTTTCTCTTTAAATAAATTCCATCTAATGAACGTTCCTTTTCCAAATCTGCTAGTGGTGAGCTGTCAATCGTCGACCTTTGGTAACATAACATAATCCAATTAATTTACATGCAACACGATTAGCGTTATATCTATGTATTGCATACATCAATTGTAATTGCAAAATCAAAGTTTACTACCCATAATCATTATGATATAATCAAATTTCACTGACGACCGTTAGTCGACCAAAGCGATATATTAATCAACTCGAAGTCGTACCATTAAAATTATAATATTAACGTTGCAACCACGTAGTTTCAATGTACTTACTACAATTTCGTTGCTTTGGTAATCTATCCAGAAATAAACAACATTTTATTAAATTACAACATCAAATCAATTTTCCTAATGGATAATTCGATAATGCGGATACACCCGTCAAAATGAATAGCTATACGTGGATAAAAATTTAATGCAAAGTAAAAAATGAAAAGAAACTTTTTGTAATAACATAAATGTACTATCGGTCGTTATCACGTATGATTTCAATACTACGATTAAATAAGAACATATGAAATATTCCTTTGGTACGGTTAATCGTTATTTGCCAGCGATGTAGTTCTATTCAGCTGACGATTAAATAGAAAACACTAACAAATGTAATTTTTATAAATTCGAATATCTAATTTATTCAAATGAAATTAGATTTATTGTATCTTTTTTTCGTGTCATTCGTTAATACTACATAAGAGAATACTCCATTCGATCTTGAGTACAAAAAAACAAGCAGCTGTTGTCTTTATTATTGTTAGTGTTTGTTATAATATTCAAAAATAGTCGCATATGTTCAAAGTAAGAAAATATTCGCTATAATCGAAGAAAAACAGGTAGACAAATAGATACGATTTATCAAGCAAACGGTTTTCCTCTTATATGGATAAATGATGTTCTATTGTACGAATATGGAGTATCTATCCCAAGTTGTAATTATTGGAGATGAGATTTGAAACGAACAGATTACGCGAGGGTGCGTACATTTGCAGAGAGAAGTAGAGATTGTAAAGTGGTACTACCTTTCCATTTGAACGTAGTCACAGTTGAATGCCGGATTAATATACGACGAACAATCGCAAACGATGGTGAAAGGTCAAATCTGACAAAGAAGTCGAATGACATACAGTTCGATTGAAATGAGTTAAAACACGAACGAGAGTATCCTCCGCAAACATCTTTTATTTTGACGTGACATTGGAAAATAAGTACGTATATTTTATCATGAGATGAAAGTTTCACAAAAATGATCGATAAAAAAAAGAAAACGAAAAATAATACTCCGCCGAATGAGCAGATAGACGTATGATAAAAATGAAACGAGAAGCACCACATAAAATCTAAACATATCTTCACGAGAGGTCAATTTCTATTGAGGTCAGCTTCTATCATATGAGAGAACGGTAGTCATGGCCGTAAATGCATCCGTAAACGTAGTCCTTAAGCGTGCCCGTGGTCGAGGCATTATTATTCCATTAAGAGTTCCTGGACGTCTCTTTTGTCGTTTGCTGAAAATAATTGGAAACACTCGACGCGTTTCCCACGCAGATAAATGATCGAGGATCTGCTCTTGCAGTAAGCCAATTTATTACGAAACCAACAATAGCACAAGTTTATAAATCCTTTTGAAAATATTTTTTGGTTAACTTATTTTGGATGATTCGTTATATCGTCCGAATGATTGATTAATTTCGTTTTCGAGAGAGAACATCAAAAAGAAAAATTATATTTCGTTTAGGTTTGACAATTATACCGTTAACGTAAGTACTTAATTCGCAACTGATCTGTACTATTAATTAAACATTCGTGCACATATATATGATTTAAAATACATAGATACGCACGCTGATGTATCACGATATTATAGTATGTGCAGAATCAAATTTTCATAGTATGATTTTAAATTAATTAATATCGTGTCGGGTAATGCGGAACCAACATATTTTTATCGATTTATATGTGTTAAATAATGTTTATATCTCATTTATTAAAATCTCTATACAAAAAAATAATGTAAAAATTCCGATCATGAATTAAAAGCAATCGTAGTTTATCTCCGTTGAATTTTCTTGAATTTCGTTCACCGAATCCTATTAACTACTGCACTCTGATTTTTATCTCTCTCTCTCTCTCTCTCTCTTTCTCTCTGTCTCTCTCTCTCTCTCTGTCTCCCTCTCTCCTTTTCGTTCTTTCCTTCTCTCTCATGCGCTTTTCGTTTTCCTTTTCCACTGAATAAAAAGTCGTAATCTATGCCAACCATCTTAAGCGAAATCCGTATAACCCATTTTCCTTTTCAGTCCGGTCACCTTTTCGTTTCACCGACCAACCATAAAGAACGGCAAAGATATTTCAATAGTTTGCATTCTACTCCACCATTCTTGGGTTTAGTAAAAAAAAAAGAGAGAAAAAGAGAAAGAAAAAGGAAAGAAAGAAAGAAGAAGATAGGAGAAAGAGTAATTACGAAATAAGAAATACCTTCTGAGTGAGGGAAAGATTTCCAAGAACCGTCACTATCATAGAACCGTGAGCGAAGTCGTTTGGTTATGTCCGGGTCGAGCTCTGCTAATTATGCTCGTTGCTATGAAACGCGTCAGAGGCAGATTACGTCTCTAACAACTTGACAATGCTATCTACAAATTAATTATAATTTTACGCGAAACCTAATTACGAGCTGGTACAAAGGCTTTTTATTCGTCGAAGCATCAAATCAATTTTACGCCAAACAATTGTGCTGTGAGATCTCAAGGATACAAAGGAGAAGATAAAGAAAGGGCGGAGGAATAAGTGTCAAGCGATCTTTTTGATTCTCTTTAGCATTCGTATTTTCCTATTATCTTTCCTTTTGTTGACAACGATTGACCAGATAAATTTCCTATAATATTTTCTAATATTAGATCTTTTTCCTTTCGAAGGTATTCCAAAGGTAACACGAGCTGGAACAGTAAATTAAAACGTGATTCGATCCTATGTCCATAATGACGTTAACCGATGTCTTACGACTTCGGGAATCCGTAAATAATCCCACGATCTCTTCCAGTCCGGAAATAACATTTAGCCATCGTCGTCGATCGGACAAGATTGGATCCCATGAGAGTTAGAAGCGTGCCTCCAATCGAAACGACAAACGACCAGTTTGATGTTCTGCCTTTTCTATAAGATTAGATCGAAAATCGCGTTTGTCGTTAACGAGAACAAATAATGATGTCCTGTACTCTCAAACGGAATCTATCCTATGTAAGGCCACTCCTTTCGAATACTTCACCAACGTAGCTTACCAACCGGGTAATCGATATCAAGTCACGTACATTTATCACTGCTGTCGTTGCAGCGCTCCGGCCTAGCCACCTTAAGAATAATTGCACTAACAAGAAAAGACTTGATGAGGCCAATAACGATGTCGTTTCGTCGCTGATCCAATTTCAAGCATCAAGACCGCGAGGTTGGATTATAGTACGAATACGTCGGGTTAACTTTGATTCATGAATTCGATGCCAATACCGTTAACTCGAGAGTATATATCTAAATAAAAGTTAATGTATATATACGTTTTTTGATATCATCTTAAACGTACATGTACCTACCTTCCAGATTTTAGACAAGAAATTCCTTGTGAAAATAATTATTCTTTATGATTTCTGTATATGCTGATTTATCGTATTTTATATATTGTGAATTACACAGTTAGAATGTATCTTTCAAAAATTTTTAAAAGAAAAATAGAAAAAGTCCGGAGCAAGAAAAATCTGAAGAGAAAACGGGCGTGGTCATTGAAAAGTGGAGACAGGTCCTGATCGAATTACAATACTTATGTAGAATGTATAGTAACAATAGTCATAATAATATAATAATAACGATAATTTTAACAAATATTTATAATGGTGGTGATAGTATGTTGGGGAACATACATGTAAAGTGGACTGTAACAAACCTTTTTAGATATTTTCGTTTCATATCGAAGTTTACATATATGTTTGCATATATCCACTCTGGTATCAAAATGGCTAGATAGACTGATTTAAAATTCGTATTGAAAATCAGATTACATAGAATGAAAATTTAGATTTTCGATTTCGACATTTAGCACTTCAAAAATTGGGAAAGTCATAAAAATAGCTATTTGTAAAATAATTTCAACTAGTAATATAAATTTTTTCAAAATGTTGTATTGAAACGATCAAAGAAAGCGACTTGATCAAATATGTTCCTGCATATTACATAAAATTGGTCTTTGCCATAATAGTATTGCGTAGTAATGACAGAAATAAAATTGCAAATAGATATTACAAACATAATTTAATGCGTCAGAAACTTGAAGAAATCAAGTAATTTTTCCTAAAACAAAGAATTCATATATAGCAATAGCAATTAAAGCAGAAAAACAAAGCTTGCTATCCTGTCGGATTGATATGAAAGAAATTGAGAGGCAGCAAGCCGACTACATCGACCGTATCTAATGTGAAAAAGCTTTGGCGAAAAGGCAACGACAGCTTTTAGCATCCAGGTTGGAAATAAAAACATTTTGAAGTTAAAACATGATGTACTGTGAGTGACGGTCGTATTTAATAAAAGTAAAATAAATTAAACTATTGGATTGATTCGTAAACAAGTGAGTGCCGATATAAGTAAGAATTTTATTATAATAAAATGATAGTTATTTCTAAATCAAGTGAATATTATGTAAAATTAGCAAAATGACATAATGCTAATCTACGATAATCACAATATTGGTATAATCAGAGAATACTCCTTGGATCGTAATTCTTTAGAGAATCCGAAATTTTTTTCGGAAGATTTTTCATAAAAAAAAAAAAAAAAAATTATATTGACTGCATCAGAACGATTCGGTCGTACGCGAAAGGCGAATGCGGTAAGATTATTCATGAGCCGTTGGAAAAGCGAATACGAGACCGAGTTACCCGATAAAAATCTGCATTATTGCCGGAAGTGCTCGTCGACGAACTCATGACCGTGCGACCGAATGGTAAGTGTCGCGAACCGTGCTTAAGGATCCACTTCGCTTCGAACGTCGACCCATTTGCTTTATACAGGAACTTGGCTTTATTGCACGCTCGCATTTCTTTTGCGCCCTCGCGGCCGATACTCGACGAATAGAGTATTTCGAAAAGATCTTATCCTATTTTCGTAAGCGCTTTCTCTCTTATGATTTCTCACATGATAGTCAACGATAATTCTTAGATTCGAACATATTGTCAAATAAGAAACGTAATATTATTACATACAAATTTCATTTAAGAAATTAAGAAGTATTGTTCGTTTCCTTGTAACTACAGAATTTTCTTTAAATAATTACGAGAAGGCGCATACCAGCAAAAATATTCTCTTGTAAAATCTCAGAAGAAATTCTATTCTTTAAGAATAAACTTTTTGCGCACGCCGAAGACGCTCACAGTTTTCATCGATCGTGTTTCAGTACCCATGGAGTCGATACAAGGGGTGGCAGGTCAAAGAGCGATTTTACCTTGTAACATACAACCACGAGAACCAAACGACGCCGTCACTATGGTCTTATGGTTTAAGAAGGATAGCGGCGATCCACTATACAGGTAAGCCAAGCGAGTATATGCGATTCATAAACCTTACTCTTTTCTTTTTGTTTCCTAACTATATTCATACGATTTTTCATCAGACTTATATTTAGAAATGAACTTTCTAAGAATCGACTAAACAAAAAACTCTAAGTTCAAAAAGAAAAATATCCGCTTTAAATGTGAAATAAAAATGAATAAAATTTAAGAGTATTATCTTGATATAATTATTGTCCTCCTCTTCTTGGTCTCACCGAGATTCGTACAAAAGAAGATAAATAATGTCCTCTATTGTGGTTTGCAAGGCTATGTAATTTCTAGATTTTGTAAATAAATAGTCTTTTCTCTGGCGGAAAGGAACGATAAAAGAGAGAAAGGAAAAGCGAAAGAGAAAAACAGCAAGCTAAAATGTCGGTGATTACAATGAAAGTAAATTATTTCCTCCTACTAGCTCGACGGGGAAGAACGAGAAAACGAATTCATTTTTATCGTTTTTCCTATCGAATGAGGTAAAATCATAATCATCGATGAGCATATACTATTTAGTATATTGTACACGGAACATTCGCGTTACCAAGCGTAGCTATCTTTCTTATAAGAAAAAAAATTATTCTTATTCCTTGTCTTACGGTATAAGTTCGCAATTGTTTGTACATCGACATAATGGATTCGGTCGCTACTATTGAGAAAGAAAGAGAGAGAAAGAGAGAGAGGACGATCATACGGAAAACCAGGGATTTCGCTAAACCACAAATCGTCTTGCTCTATCCTTTACACGTTAGTTTTGTCGACGGACGATTCGAGCCTCGTAAATATCTTCTTTATTGGGAGAGCCATAAAAGCAGGATCAGAACCGAACCGAACCGAAAGTACTACCGTTTTCCGTGGTAAAGCACGTAGAAAAATGTTTCGTTCCCCCTTTTACTCGGGAAACATCTTCCTATTTGAACATTACGAACTTTTATTTGTCTGGCAATAGTAGCAATACGTTTCGATGTGGCTCGTATCTTCGAAAGTATCGCTAAGTTTCCAAAAGCATAGCAATTTTTATTTGCGCGGTGTAATCTTATTAACAATGATTTTAGAAAAAGAGACCGAACGACGAGTAGTTTCTGTAAAAATCAAAATATTTTATAAGAACACTGCTTTGCTGATCTTACTGTAATTTCGATTTTCTACCATCGAGCCAAAAAGAATTCCTAGTGGAAATGCTCGGAAATGGTTAAAAGCATAAACTTCTTTTATTTAGATAACGTGATTGACAGGTGCCGTTGAGTGTAGTACTTTAGTACATTCCTAGTTTCAGCGGGTATTACCTATATTAAGGACATTATTTTAATGCAAAAAATTGAAGACAAAGAGATTATAGAGATACTAAAGTCGTAATCGCCGCAGGATAGAATGCGTATTCTTGCAAGGTAGCTGTCGGAATTTATCTCAAAATTCCTCCTATCTCGACGGAACTCGTTCTTCAATCGTAGTTCGCCGAACGATATAAGGCGAACGAACTAACGAGACGAGCCCTTGTAAACGTTTTATTCTTGTCGAGCAGCAGATTTTTATGGTTAACGAGGACAGATAACAGCTCTTTGAAATAGCTCTCACATGCATTTTCGTTATGGCGTAGACTCGCACAGCGTTATTGGGTTTCATACCACGTCGCACTTTACACCAAGATACAACTAGGAAAAAATCATAGAGCCACGTTGAAAAATTTTTCATTACAATGCAACTGTAATTAACAGCACGCAGACAACAGTCTCTTGAAGAAGACAAGTTTTATATGAATTTGTCACTATTTTTCGATAAAATCATTTTTTCTTCTAATAAAGAAATACTTACATATTATATCATGCGTATTTTCGATCTTATCGTTTCAATATCGATAATACTCTCGCTTAGAATATTCGATAATCGAATATCATCGTGATGGAACGATATCGAACGATTTGAATTTATAGTCATGTATCCCCCTTATTATCGGACATTCGATCGAATTCAAGTACAAATTCGGATATTCAGTGACCGATAATATCATAGACACGAGTATACCCATGCATATCCCGTCATCTTTCATAAGTAGATGATAGTAATATTGCTTTTCGAGCTACGTACTCGTCGATCAATTTCCGCGAATATTTTCTCTGTCCCAACGTAGATGCATATTTATATTTATTTATAGTTATGTACGATTTATAGATATAAATGAGTACGAACATCTCCATTCATAATTTAAATAGGCATTTTTAAAAAGATTGTCCTCCAAGGAATTGAATAGATTAACAAAAGAAAATCTTGAACTTGAAAATTTAAAAAATTATAAATCTTCGTAGATATATAAAGAATTTTTTGCGAGTACAATGCTATTCTTTTTTGCTGCCGTTTTTAGTTTAAGGGAGTGAAAAATGCTCCTACAATTTTGATTTCTTTCATTTTTTATCTTCGACACTCTTATATTAAAAAATTTTATTTAAAAGGTGTGCCTTTTATATATATGTATTAAACATTTTGTTTTAAAAAAAAGATATTAATTTTTTTAATGATTGCAAAAAGTCATAAATACAAATACTAAAAGATGTTTTTGAAATTTTATAATTTTTTTATATAAATAGAGAATGTTTTGCTTTTTAAAATAATATTCGTATCCTAGCCTAGGGTAATCGACAGCTCAATTATTTTTATAAATCACATCTATACACATACACACACACATATTTATGATATATTATATGTGAGAGTAGCATGCGAATAAAAACAATGAACGTTATCCCAGATACTAAAACTTGTTATTTACTTTGTTCTCGTACACTCTACTCGCAATATTGACAAATTTTTTTTATATATATAATATATAGAGCCAGAATTTTATTCGGTATTGATTTGATAAATCTATCACTAAAATCACTTCATATATAAATATTTTATTCTTTCAAAATATATTTAATAAAAATATATCCTCCTTTTACATATTTATATCATTTTTAATGTACTGAATTTAAGTATTTATTTCTATAAATACAAAATAAATATTATTTAAAATAATCTCTAATATATAGTTAAATTCTCGTTTTAAAAAAGTATATGCCTAAATACAGACTTGCTTTCCTTCGAGAATCAGAACGTAAGATATATAATTTCCACTATTGTTTTCATCCTTATTATAATTGCTTTTACTTACTATATGTGTATAAGTAGATATATATAAATATAGATGTCACGTCATGATCTATTGACGATAGAAAACGATTGAAGTAACGATATACTCCCTCAAAAGAGTTTTCACAATGACCATTGTAGCGTTTTCAAAGAATATAAAGCGATTGCAACAAGCTCGAGAGAGGAAAGAGAAGATCACAGTAACGATACATCGAAACTCAAAAGTCTTGTTGTTAGCTTTATATGTGGAAAAGGGATGTACGTGCGTATCTATCATTGCGGTCATGAAAGCGATTTCTTATAGCTTAACATATCGGATAACGAGAAAGCCCCAATTCGTCGCTCCGGTTAAGATCCAATGAGCATCGTCAACACGAATGCAAACGTATCCCCGGGCACATCCTTAAAGCTTTAAACGTGCACGACGTGATATTGCGCTCGGTACATTATTAAGCCGTGTTCCCTCCTATGCTGCTCTCTCACCGAACTTTCAACCCTTATTCAAAAGTAGCTTGGTGACGCGTCTCATTTGAAAGACCTCTTTTTACAAAAAATTATTTCTATCCACTCTCCTATTTTCCTCTGTCCCTTAAATTCTTTTTACGATTATCCAAAATGAAAGAAACTTATAAAGCGCCAGTTATGTTAAAAAGATATTTTTTTGTTTCTGGATAGTTTAATGGCGGGAGTACTTAGCCAGATCTCATTTTTTTCAGTAGATTTATAATTTAAAAAATGAGATATATATATAAAGTTTCCATTATTCTCTTTCAGACGGTATAAATTAATTAATATTAACGAACGCTAGTCAATTACATCAATATATGTACATTACATATAACGAGTCTATATTGTCAACTCCTTTATTGCAATATTTGATATTCGAAAAATCAAATGCGGAGTCGTGTTTTAATTATCGCAAATATATGAATAAATTTGTAATTTTCTATGAAAACTATAACTGCAAACATTTCTGAAACAAAATCCGCATCTATTATAAACATATGTATATTATTAAATACGTAAGTCAAATCACATATCAAACCACAAAACGGATGCAAAGACATTATAAATTAAAAATTTATTAATAGCAAAGAAGAGAAACGAAGAAGACGAAGCATGCGATCGATTAAAATAAAAGGAGACAGATAGAAAGAAATAAAGATGGAGACAACTTTCTCACGAATTTCTCGAACAGCAAGGCCAACAATTGACAAGAAGCGCTGATCGCGCTAACGGTTAACCACTGATGGTACTAATGCTGACGCTGACACGTCGTCGTTAGGTGTTAACGGTGCAAAGCCTCGCGATATTCAGTTAAACGCTACCTCCGCGGAAACGTTCTCTCGTCGATCGAGCGGACAATTGTCCTCGCGTTCGCGCTTCCATTGTGGTAGCCTTACGTGTACCGATTAGGGGTGCATGCTTGCCCGTTCGTACTTGGGTACTCTCCCTTGCGGGAGAAAGCACGAGGATAGTGTTCATGTGTGCGTTACACACCGGCTCGAATTATCGTGCTATTGTCCGCATCGTCGCACGGTATAACGGCGGATTTCTACGATATGCTTCGTTCTACGAACGAATCGGCAAGCCATAGGTATTATCAGTTATTGTCACCTATTGTTGCGCGTCGTTCGTTCCACGATTAAACTGCTGTCCTTTCTGATTTACACACTGCGATGTCCGAAAATATGCGATTTACTTGCAATTCAATGAACAGTGATCGATATGCTGAACATACGCACAATGTATGAGATAATAGCTCTTTATTCTATGCTCGGTGAGCCATATTTTTAATGATATTACATTACGCCAGTGCGGCCGTGATTAAATGGTATTTGACTAATGAGAACGCTTTGAACGCATATGAAGATTTATCCATAAATGTTATCAAATGGTAGAAACTCAAAGACTATTGATACCATCGTAAGTATCTCTAGGCATGCGTATCGTATATAGGATTATATTACAGACTCAAGTTTCATCCTGTCATCTTCACCGTAGTTTCTAATTAGTCCCAACTATCGAAGGACGAACAACGATCGATTTGTGAACATTGTCCTCGTTTCGCATTAACCGCTTTCAATACGCACAATGCTCTAATTTCACGACGGTTTATAGGTACGTATCATTTCGAGATATGATCGATCCCGTCACTTATGACCGACAATAGCATCGGTTTACTCGTATAACGTCATCGAGCACATTTTAGTACGTAATTAAAGCTCTTCTCCAAATGGACATCACGATTTCTGTGCCTTACAGTGATACGCAAATATTCGATGTGCAATCGCTACGCAGTAAATTATTTAGTATAATTTGTTGGAAGCTACATATGTCGGGACCAACGCGAACCTATTTCATCCTAATATATTATAACATTGTATACACAGATAACAAATAAATAACAAAGTTTTCGAAAAATGTTTAAATATTTCTATCTTGGTATAATTTTATCGAAAATAGAACGTCAAACAACTTTTTATTATCGTACAATATCTCGCTCGATGATTCACATTACGCACTCAGGCCGACGAAATAAATAGCTAGCACGAATTCAAATGCATTCATTTTACAGGCAGTAATTTTACCGACGGCATTCCGTTCGCTTAAAGCAGACGACCGGCAAGAAAAAAACTGTAGAACGCATCGGCAAAGCCTACGCTTGCACATTGCTATACGGAGTTAAAATATGCTCATACGCGCTATTCCGTTCTATACTGTATCTCGTATACTCCGCAGAAAAGCGTTTACCAACTTTTTTACGACGAAGATAAAAGATGATCCGTTGCTTTTCTTCTTTCTAAAGAAAGCAGCGAATTTTCGACTTTCCTTTTCGACATTCGCGACTTCAGTAATTCGACTACGTCAGTGTCGTCAAACTTTTATTATTTTTCATTTTTTATAATTTTGCAAAATATTTCTTATTAAAGAATTTGGTAATATCAGGAGACGAAACTTTCGATTCGATCGTTTCATAGCGTAGTTTTTAAAAATCAAGAACTATATATCTCGCCAACATCCTATACTTTTCAAACACGCTCATTTCACCAGTATTACGAGTAAATAATGATAGAACTCGATGCGGTTCGGTGCAGATGAAGATCATTTGTAACATTCGAACGGCAAGCTGTCCTTCGATTATATCCATTTTTCTTGAGATCGTCTAAAACCATTAAGTACTTGTACGATATTGTGTAACTATAAAATATATCGATAAAGAATTACAAGTATCGATTTCTGCCGGGTCATCGTCTACTTTCGGCTCTGGTCGGCAACTTCGTTCGATATCTCGAATATACATACTTGCCTAACTTGCGTCGAAAGGAACGAATCGATGTTTCTTCTGGCACAGAATAAGTGCTATACAAACCTTTCCTGTTTTTCTTATCGTACACGTTACCCTCGTCTTTCGATATTCGTATTTTCGTTCATGATAATTTTATACCGACTTCAATGTTTGAACGTTATTATAAATACTGTATTCTTTCCCTGTTAAATACATGCGTAAATATTAATATAAAAATAATATTAGATAGTGATTGGAATTTAAACGTCTAAATTGCATTTAAAATATTCAATAAAGGCAGCACATTAAAATATTGCAGATGCCATTCGGAATAAATACTGAAAACTGAAACTTTGAAATAGCCCATATATAAAGTATTGAATAGTCGGAAGATATTTCAAAAGTAAATTACGTCTGAACTTTTTCTGCTCAGATACCATAAAAATTATACGCAAAACTGGCTAGAGCATTTTACGGTTGGATATATAACGTTTGGTTAAACTATTAATATTTTTTCAGGCGCTAGAAATGTTCGTGCTTATCGTGCTAAAACAGCAGCGCAACAGCTTTATCTCCGTTCAAACTTGTTTCCGGGTCATTTTTAACCCGCTACATTCTCCGATAGGTTATACGCGATATAGACCATTCATGTCGCACGTTTAAATGTTCTCTATTGTGGATAAAAACGAAGTATTTCGGATACTTTATAAAAATCGAAAATATCGTTCGATAGAAATACTTTTATTAATGTTGAACGATACTTGAACGAGAATTTCATTTAAAAAAAGAAAATAGTCGAAGATGTTGAATTTTGTATTCATCAATGCTAGAGAGGTAGAATTTTCCTATCTATATAACGATAAGAGAATAGAGAAAGAGAAAAGGAACAAGTAAAAGAAGTTATCATTGCTGTTGTCGCAGACTCCGGTAGCTTTTATCTGTTTATGCTTTATTTTAAGGTGCGAAGCGGTCCATATTGGAACGAAAAACGCACGCGAACCGTATGTAAACTGCAAACATACCAGAGAAGACGTCCAAACGACGAATATAAAAATGTTGCTCCCTCCGTGAAGCGAGTCCCTTTTGTTTCTGTCATCCATTTATGCATAGCGACTGCTGCTGCTTAATCCTCGCGCCTCTTCTGTTCCTCCGACCCCTCCAACTCGACTAGGTGCCCTTTCCTGTCTCTCTCTCTCTCTCTCTCTCTCTCTCTCTCTCCCTCTCTCTCTTTATTCTTTATTACTCTCTTCTCTCGCTTGCAACTCTACTATAACCACGTCACAGACTTATTCCAAGCTCGTTTAATCGTTCGCACGTATTCCAAGCCAAGAGTCGTAAAACCATGCAAGAAAAAGATGGTAAAAAAAAGCAAGTGCTTCATCTCTACTACTGCATTGTGACCTTTGAAAGAATTGACAAACGCGTAAAAATTAGTTGTGAGTATGGATAAACAAAAACACGAATAAAGGAATTTTCGTCCCACTTATTTTATTGACCATCTTGAGAACGATAGCTGAATGGATTTAGGTATATTGAAATTCGATGATATTAAAAAGTCCCTGAAAAGGTCTGGGAAATATCGAAGGAACCATTTTCTTGGCAAAAAGATCGATAGCGGACGATGTCGAGATTTGGCTTGGAGCGAAGAGTGAAATAAGGAATCGAAGGAAGAAGAAAAAGAGTAATGGACGGCATCGGAGTTATTGCTTTCGTAAGAGAACGATCCAGCAAGAGAATACGTGGATGTGCGATATTGAATGACTTACGAAGAGATATAACGGCGTAATTTGTTATAACTATCGTTATTATTATCCACGTGAAATTTTTTTTCAATTTAAAATGATTATGAATAAGTCAATTGATTCGTAAAAATAAAAGCTGTTTCAATGAAATCTAATTTCACAAAATAATTCGAATCGATTATGTGTTCTCTTGTAAACCTTTCAAATTAACGAAATTTTCACATCTGGTATTAATCTTGTTCAATGTTTGCGACACAAAATCACTGTAAATGTCAGTAATGGCCATATAATCGGATATTATATTCAACTATCGAATCGATATCCTTCTCTCATTATGCCAGGGCAGGATTCTCATTTCGAAGAATAATGGAAGAAAATGGTGGATTTCACAATGATATTTGAATAGAAGAAAGATGAGCGAATAGTTGGTATCGTGTTTCTAAAGGGCTTTGACGAAATCAAAGAAATATTTAGATCGAGAATTTGTAGCTTCGTTCAATTCCGATGAAAAGAAAAAAGGAAAAATACAACTCTGACCAAGGTATTAATATTATTTTTATCAGACACATCGATGAAAAAAAATATCAAATATAGATAGGAATATAAAATATTACTTTATTAAAATCTTTGCTATTCCTTTATGACTAAAGAACTTTTAATTTTACAAGGAAAAAAATTAATCTCATAGCAATCTTACAGCATAAAACCTTTTACAAATCTATCCCGCGATTAAAATCCGCTTTGTCATTGTCACTCGCGACAGCACGTGACTCATAATAGGTAAAAGTTATAGCTCAAGAATTTCGTTCGTTCGTAGAACGTTTCTGGAAGTGAATGAGGACGAAAAAAGTAAAAAAGCATCTTCCACTCGATATTCTACCTCGTTTGTTGCATACTTCTTAACGCATTGTTAAGTTGACACTTAAACATGAACCATATACAAGAATAACTCATTTTTTGATCGCATTCGTTTATGCGTTCGTTCAATATATTATTTATGACATTTTAAAATATGTATACTGCGTAACGAGTAGCCGACTGACGTTGCTAGACGCTAATTGCAGTCGCTTCTCCTACTCCTCTCACTCGACGTCGACGCCTCCGCGTTATTAGAATTTCTGCGAACCCCGTTTATTACTACGTCAGAAGGATATAATCTCTACGGACTAGGTTTTTCGCCTCTGGAGTTTTCGTAATTAAATATCATTTTGTCATTGTCACTCTTGCTGGCCTCCGGGCGAGCACCCGTGTCGTAGAGCGAACGAAAGTTAGAGCTAGCAAATTATATTTCCTCCTCGATGGAGAGTGTGTGTAAGAGAAAGAGAGAGAGAGAGAGAGAAAGAGAAAGAAAGAGAGAGAAAGAGATAAAGGAAAAGGGAAAGAAAAAGAAAGAGCGAGAATGAGGGAGAAAAGGGCTAAAGAGAAAAAGGAAGGAACGGAGAGAAGGGAAAAGAAAAAGAAAGAAATACAGTGCCGCAGTGGCGACGCCGTCTGCAATTACAATGCTTTAATTTTATGCGCGAAGTTAAGCTCCTTTTAAGAGTCCCGAGAGTGGTTAAATCCTCCAACCCCCTCCATGAAACATTCGTTCTACTGACACTACCGTATTCATGGGACTACCTTCTTTTAGCTCGTAGAAGACAGGGCCGCTTTCGGAAGGCGCCAGCAATTATTTTAATTTGTTTAGAGGCCATCTGCCTTCTTTGCTTTCACCTCCTATGCCTTTCTCGCTCTTCTGTCTAGTTTTTCCTTCCTTATTTCGCTCTTCCTTTTCCTTCTTCTTCTTCATCTTCTTTTTCTTCTTTCTCACGCCTTAAAACGAATGTTTGTCTCCGAATCCTTAACGGACAACATCTTTACTCTTTTAAAAGCTTCTCACGACATTTGTTGTTCGAAAAATTCATCAGTATTTTCGAAACGATCTCAGTGCTATGCTAACTCAATGTTATGCAATATTATTAATATGTAATTTTAGTGGAAACTCGTAGAACCACAACCATGTAAATTTCCGCTATCGACCTCAATATATATTACACATCCTCTTCTAATTTCCTCTTTGACAACAACATTAACTATTCAGTTTTGATGCTTCCATCAACCAATGCTACGTACGGGTCACTACAGTTAACTCTCTGAATTAAGCCAATGAGCGACAGCCTTGGGATGCTTTCATATCCTTCAATATAAATACGCATGTATTCCTATGTATTTATAGTTAAACCTACAAGTATCAAGAATGCAAACACGATCATCTCTACATAATATTTATTGAAAATGTTTTATTTTAGATTCCTATAGAAAGAAATTATTATAGCGAGACAATAAAAATGAAGGTTTGTTATTAAGAAAATTCGAATATGCTGAATTTAGAAAGCATATGACATGAAATTCGAGGAAGATAGAAAAGTGATGATAAACGCTTAAAATATATTGTATTATTACATGTCATTCATCGTTTAGAATGATACAAAATATAAAAGCTCTGATTTTTCCAAGAATTCAAAAAAATAAAAGTAATTTAGTCCATGACATGGACGGTAAAAGGAGATTGATTAATTCTCTTCAAACGTACTGAAAATCTTTACAAACCTATCTCAAGATGTTTAATTATGTTTTTAATTTTTTGACGCTTCTCTTGACTTAAGAACTGAAGAGAAAAAGTTAGATTTTCTTATAATTCTAATAAACAAGAAATATATAATACTCAAAAACATTTCAACTAGATGCGCTTTACAGCTATAGATAAGCATGAAAAATATTCTTCGCACGATCATATCGGCCCGCTTTAACTTGTGAAGAAACTTTATTAATTTAAATTAAACTTGTCTCATACAGGTCCCGTTAAGTTTTCTCAACGACGCGGTACTTTGATTAGCATCGAGCATTAATAGATTCTTCCATAAGTTCTTCCATATTATATTTCATGCTCCTTTGAATCAAATTAAATTTTAACGCGATCAATATACAATTTTAATGAGTTATTACAGTAAACAGTGAATCATAGAGAATAACTGAACAATCAGGAACATTGATGTGAACAGTTAATCACCTGAAATCAAATTTAAAAGGAGTACGAAATACGCTAAGGGATAACGAAGGAACAAACGACCGACCATAGCTTAGAAATAGACGTATCGATCCAACTTATACGTACTAACAACGAACAAAGAGAAAGCGTAATCATGAATATTGGCATAAGCTTAAATTAAATAATCACATTTCTTCTGTTTGCATCATTCATTAGTCATATAATTTCAAAATAAGTGAATCTGTGGTACAACTTAATCGTTTGAGTACTAGTGCAGTAGTATCGCGCTGTTCACATTTCATGTTTGTGCTTCAGGCTGTATTACAGAATGGTAAAGTCTATAGACATGGATAGAAACAAGCATTATATTAGTAAAGATACAAAACGTATATTAGGCGAAATTAAATAGCTTTTATTATATATATTACGAACTGTGATTTTTGAAATAATAGATTATATGTTTTATTATAATAACTTACAGATGCAGTGGTTGTACAGATACGCACTCAACGTACAATAAAATATAAGATTGACCTTGAGTTCGCGGAAAGCACAAACTTTTACATTCTCTTAAGCGTAGAGATATTTTACAGACCTCCATGCGTCAGGCAGTTAAATATCGCGGTGCAGTAAACAGTCTTGCAAAAACTGAAGTAGGATAGATAGTTTTCGAAAGAGTGCAAGAAACTGACTAATAGAAGACCATCATTCGCAATCTCACAACCTGTTCCTCTCTCTGATGAGCAACTTGCCAAATTTTGAGAGATCGAGAGCGCAGAACATATACGTGACCATTATCCGAAAAAGCGATGACCTGCAAGAGACATTTTCGGTAACACGTAACGCATGAATAGCACGAAAGATATATGGCGAAACTGCCGTTCGATGACAAGAAAGAGACACCTAACAGACTCTTATCAGATAATGCAAAAAGGATTCAAAAAACAAAAAGACGATTTTAGCTCCACAACAGAACAATATTCTGTTATTTGTGCAATACTACGTGCCATTGCGACATATGAAAGCGATAATGGACTAGACGACACGCGAAGTACGTTTCTTATTACTCTCTGTGGTAAGCAAGATACAGTAAGATATATTGTATGATAGAACCAGTCGAACGATAATAGAACTAACTTGACTATTGATTAAGGCGAGAGTACTCATCGATGAATCCTCAAAAGGTGTATTAGATATTTCATTGAATAATACTCTTATTGTCGGATCGATAGTCTATGACGAGATATATTTTGTTAATTTCAAAATTTCGTATTCTGTATTCTCAATAACGCGATACAAGAAATGAAGATCTCAAGAAAAATGATAGATCTCAACACGTTCCTTCTCACATACCAAAAAATATCTTCATAGATCCCAATCAGAAACATATTAATTAAATTATAAAATTTTTTAATTTAAGAAAAGATTCCAGAACTTTTCACAATCTTTTTCGTGAGATCACATCAAGATCCGTATTTTTGTATGAAGTTGTTATTCTATTGTAATAAAATTATTTTTACTCGAACTTAATTTTTCAAAGATTTTATTAATTAAAATTTCCGGAGGTCTTTCATTAATTGAATCCTTCTTGACGATGTGACACTTTAATAGAATTGGAGCATCAATAGATTCTTCTACAAGGCTTCCAATGCCTACAGAACAGAAAGAAAAAGAAGCATCTATTTTTATATTAACCCGATCCATTAAATCACCGTCTTTGTTTTTCTAATACCACAATGGCGCTTAACGAATTGCTGAAAGATGCGCGTCAGTAACATATTCGAAGGCAAGGATGGACGCGTATTAAATCGCGGCAATAAATTTGCATATCGAAGCTGTCTTAAGCTACTGTTTCATCGTCTTCGTTGAAAATCGATCCAATCTATCTTACGGTCTCGGATAAACCTAATAGAAGGAGATGAGGAGACGGCCGTCGAAACTCGAAGAGATGTCTGCGGTATACGTCGTTTTTGGGGATCGAGCGCTTATCACGAAACTTCCTCGAACTTTGTCGCTCGATTAGACTCTCCAACTCGTTTCGATCCTGTTTGAGCTGGTAATCGAGGGGGACCGAGTGAGGTAGCCAAAGACGACGGAGGGTTTGTTCTATTAAAGCTAATTATGGAGCAACAAAGAGGACGTAAAGCAACGACTACGACGACTACTACCACTATAATGACGATCTATCTCTTGAAATTGAACAATTCCTGAAAAGGGTATTGCGAAATTACTTTCTTTCTATTGCTTTATATTATATACTAATACGTATACACGATTAAACGTTACAATCAAATATCTTTATTCTCTATATCGTCACGACGATTAACACGCTTGCCCGAGGATGATTACTTCGACACTATCGGCAACTACAGGAAAGGAAATTTCACCGCGACGATGTCAGACGTGGTATGGAAACGGACAATTAGGCGATTTGTATTCGTATTCCGCAGGAAATGACAGCTCGTATAACTAGCATTAAAAAGCAACGATTCGTAAAATAAAAGTTTAGTGATATTTACCGTCTGGCGGTTACGAGCTATCGTCATTTCATGGACGATATACAACGGGGATGAAGCTTCTTTGGGATATTGCAACCCAGACTCTCGGTCGGTCCCTAATACTATCTTTCTAGGTCCGAAGTAAGAGGTTATCTGACTCTCTCAGTCGAGTGCACTTCTTGGTTTGTATCGAGTTTGGAACTGGGGATTCGAACGAGAATACCGAACCTTTCCTTATCCTTTATCCCAGCTTATGACGAATCGCCAAAGTTACTCCAAAAATTCATCGTAACCGTATAATCTATTTTTTGCTTTACAAACGTTAAAGACTTTCGTTTTGTGTTACAGTTATGATGCAAGAATTCGACAGTTTGGAAAAGCAAAGCTATGGAGTGCGCCAAATTTTTGGGGTCATCGTGCTACTTTTCGTGCAAATCCACCGGCACAGTTGACGATTCAAGATATTCGTGAGAGCGACGAAGGTGTATATAGGTGCAGAGTCGACTTTCGAAATTCTCCCACGAGAAATTTCAAAGTCAACTTCACCGTTATTGGTAAGTGAAGATATTCAAAGTCGAAAGTTGCAAGCCATACGTAATCTCTTTTTCGTTACCTTGATCGCCGATAAACTTCGACGAGTATTGAAATCTTTACGGATGTTGATATTTAACAATGATTACTCATTTAATAAGATTTTGATATTAACCAAATTAATTGATAAGAAACTTGCGATAAAATAATATTTACTCATAACTAGAACAAGCTCTCTAAGATTAATTAATAAAAATTATATCGATATACTACTTTGTCACATCTTTTGAAAAATTCATTTTAAATCGATTCAATCCTGAAATTTGTGCCTTCATATCGAACTGATTCAAACTTTATAAACTACTCCACTAAATCAAGTATATTTAACATGACTCGACGCGTAACGAAAACTATGCTGAAGTTTCTCGTCTTAGAAATTAAGAAGGCCAAGATGTTACAAAGAGAGATCAAAACTTCATTTGAGTATGCTTTTATCAACCTTTATTCAACCTTTATTCCGTCATATAACATTACGTGAAAGAAAAGTAACAGAAGATATCTTATCATAAAAAAAAAAAATCAGTAAAATAATAATCCAATGTAAACGGATGACGTTCACAATTTCCCATAAGTTTCCTCAAGTTTCCTCTTAGACATTAAAATTATTTATATAGATGATCGATAAAAGATCGATTTCTAACGACTCTTTGAAGTAACAGAAACGTAGACTCAGAGTTGAGAAGTTATTTATCGCGTCGAATTAGGAAACTATTTCACGTTCCTCTTTCCATTTCCAAAGCCATGTGGTTTTCGAGAATGGAAGCACGTAAAGCTGAGTAGCGTCTTCCACAATACTATTTAAATTTTAGAATGCGATCGTATCAAGTCAACAGAGATATTCGCTTTAACGTTACAAAAGTTTTGTACTCAAGAAACGAAACTACTTGCTAACTTGCTGAGCTTTTGCAAAGTCGCATTTGTTGCAAGACGACGAGGAAAGCTCAGTAAATCGAAGAGAAAAGAAGAAAAGAGAAAATGATAAAAGAAAGAAGAGAACAAAGAACAGGTGAAAATAAGGAAAGGACCGTAATGGCGGTCGGCTTAACGTTCGAACATCACCCGTTAACGCGAATTTAACCGACTACTCGAACAATCAGTCAAGCATTGAAAACGAACGTGCTCGAAGAACGAAATGTTTGAGCTTTCCCGCTGGCATACGGTTTGATGCAGAAATACAGAGATTCGCAATTAAATACAAGCACGAAGCTATCTACAAACGAGCCATCGAAGCATTTCGTTCAATTTGCATTGGAATGTCGTCGAGCATAGCAGAGCTTTGTTTCTCGGCTCATCCGTCATCGTATGTACGCTTGCGTTCGACAAGAATATCTATATGGTATGACTTCCTTTTTTATTGATCCAAGAGGAAAAACAGGAAGAGAAGAAGTGTTCCAAGTATCGCGTTGGCGATAAGAGCTTGGAAGAAGAAAGTTTGCCGGACGACGATGCTACAAGAAGGAGATGATTCCTGAGAGTCTACAGAAGAGGATGAGAAAGTAAGAGTAACAGAGACCCAAAGCATGGCCTGACTACACTCTGTTGCTAATAGAATCGAAGCGGTACTACGACTTGCGTTTCCTTGGAAACGCGCGAGCTTCGTGCATCTCT
Organism: Vespula pensylvanica; assembly: GCF_014466175.1. NCBI lineage: Eukaryota > Metazoa > Arthropoda > Insecta > Hymenoptera > Vespidae > Vespula > Vespula pensylvanica. The sequence goes on from NC_057694.1 coordinate 4,462,977, forward strand.
TCTTGCCTAGGAGAAAGCCAAAGTCCTTTCAGGAAGCTTCTAACCGAATTTACCCATCGATCGACCATTAAACTGATTGCGAGTTAAAGCGTGGTTCGTCGGTTCTGCGCGTTCACCTTCAGAGCAATAGCAAGAGAGTGGTATAGAAGATCGAAAGAGAAGCGTCCAGAGAAATAGTTACGACGATACAAGAGTTCGGCCGAGTAACTACGATATCCTTCCCCCTTCTCCAATACCGTGTGTTTTTCGATTTTTAGAAATTTATTTTGAAAGGAAATACGAGAAGTCAAATCGAGGATAGTCAGCTCTAGTGACCGAGAAACCATCGTCAACGAAACGCGCCGGATACCTCGTTTTATGCTCCGTTGCGCAACAGCGCCGATGCGGTGCTCACGGTTAATTCCAGAATACACGAACACCGAATGCGCGAAAGGATATACTCACGCTTTACGTCTACTCGAACTTAGAACGAACTCGAAATAGTTACGTTAGAACTATGCTTTCCTAACGATCGAGACTTCTTAGCCATACTCGTTCTCCTCTTTAATCTTTACTTCCTGATTTCGACTCTTTTTTACGCTTCAATGAGTCAATCCTGTCATCCAAATTTCCGTGAAAAAGCTCTTCTTCGTCGTTGGAATGATACATAGTATAAGATTAATTTACTTATTTGCTCAGCATCTTGATCCTCCACTCGCTTGATACTTTCCTTCCCATTGAGATAACTAATTAGGTATCATCGAGAAATTTCATCGATTTTATCGTTTTCTTTATTCCTTTCTTTTGATTATTGATTTTGTACGATATCACACGTTTCAGAAAAAAAACTGTCTATGATCATACTTTAATTGAATATCAAATCAGATATATAAATAATTTACCAAAGAATTGTATGGTGAACTCTCGTACAATTTTAATCCATTAAGAGTATACGTTTTCCCATAGTTCTCCATAAGCTCGATGATCCTTCGAAGGGTTGATAAAATCATTTTTCCTTATTAAATTCGCAAACGATCTTCCTTTTCGAACGGGCTTCATTGAGGGTACACAAAACTGAATATGCTAGAACTAATGAAGAAACATAACACTGTCCGGAATACGGGCTGTAACGTTAAATATTTGATACCACATCGATGAAAAGCTATAGGAGGATCTAGTGCCAATAGAAACTCATTGGTGTGCTTTGTTCTGGGTAATCACCCCATAGCCTTTGTTTGAGAGAAATCCTAGATTGTACTTCCCTAAGCTCCGTATTTCGACCTACGTTGAATTCAATGAAACCAGGACGATACGAAAACTGAATCACTTCGATGTATTTCGTAAGTAATAGAAAAACTTAATAACGAAGCAGTGTTCCTTATTTACCTCGGCGATCTTTCCAAAATATTCATTGTTGATGATACTTTTTTTTAACTCGTATGGCTTAACCATGTTTCTTTTGCAAAGAAGAGATCGCAAAGCTTTCATCGAGATGAAATAGCATAGAAAGAAGACAAATTTTTCGAGGAAGGCTACGATAATGGCGGAATATAAAAGCGGAAAGAGAGAAATTGGGAAAGAACGAAGACAGAAGGTAGAGACGGAAGACACGTTTTGAAATTTACTACGCGGCTGGACGACGAGACTCGTATTTCATCGTTAACGGCTCCTATGGAAAATTCAGAACAGACCTACGGGCAAAAGCGCCCTTCTAGTTTGCGTAGAGTGGCGGTTCCCATTGGAAAAACGTCTCACCCGCGGTTATCTTTCGTACGTCGACGCTTCCGCCATCTCTTTTCTCCTATTCCTTCTATACCTCAGTGCATGGAATCTGTCATTTCTCCGGAAAGTTCCGCGTTCCCGCTCTCAAAAAGCTTCCGACGGTTTTTTTGCCTTACACAAAACGCGAAACGTTCAAATATTTTCCGCAGTGACGTCGTACTTTTTTCCTCTTCGCTGATTCACCATCGTTGTTTAAATCCATGCTATTTTCACGCCTATTTATTCTATCGTTTACCAACTTCAAGCCGGAAAATGTAACATCATGTAAATGGATTATCTTCAAAAACGAAAGGATATTTAGAAATTTTATTAAAATATTCTATTTGAAAGAATCAAGGTATCTCACGATGTTTATCGCGAAATAAAAATAAATGCTATATTAAATATATACGACTGCTTGAAATTTTCGATAAAATCAAAAAAAGATGTAAGACGAAGAAAAAGAAAAAGAGTTGGAAAAATAGTACTATTGCGACGAGTAATATTTTCTTGGCATTTATTTACTTAACGCATCTCGATAAACGAGTCGCGCTTTCTTGAACGTCGCGAGCGAACACCAGTTAAAAATAATTTATTGTGAACGTGACTCACCGTTGTCGAGGAAACATTTCTCGAGTCGGTAATGGAAAACGCATATTTGAGATACATTTGCTTGTCTCTCGCGTGCACGAGTAAGGAAAAGATTAAAAAGTTAAAAGAGAAAGAAGAAGAGCGACACGGTAGTTAGACGCGGTCTAAACTGGGAAGAAAGTTTCCTGTGGAAACGTTGGTGAGGGATTTCCTCGAGAGAAGAAAAACGAAGGTAAGGAACGGAAAGATGGTAAAGAGAAACATATTAAAAAAAAAGAAAAATGCTAGCAAAAACGAAAAAAGAAAAGAAGCTAAGACTCTGCGAAATTCTGATTTGACCATAGCGAATTTTCTTATAAAATACCATTTTTAATTCGAAGTTAATCGAAAAACGCAAAAATATTTTCGCCCGAGATTTCTTATCGCTAAAAAACGAAACGGAAAAGAATAAGCGAGGAGGCCGAGTTCACGTTTCGCATCGTGCAACTTTGCACCGATGGCTGAGCACACGTGCGCCTATACTACTCGCATAATGTAATACGTATACGTGCATAGAATAAGGTGTAATCGAATCCCTTCTAGAGTTTCTTTATTAGAAGTTCATGTTCCGAAATACTTTTCTTTTGAATCGTTTTCTTCTTTTTCTTAATCATCTCTATCTTTTGGTTCTCATTTTTCATTCCCTTATTCTCTCTCTCTCTCTCTCTCTCTCTCTCTCTCTCTCTCTCTCTCTCTCTCTGTCTCTCTCTTTCTCTCTTTCTCTGTCTCTCTCATTTTTTTGCCTCTCGTTTTCTTCTGCGAGTTCTTTGCAAAAGTTCGTCAACCGCCAGAGGGAAAACGTAGAAAACGTAGCGTTGCTCGTTAGACGAGAAAAGAGTAGCAAGAATTTTGAGGTATTTCTCGTTCTCGTCCGGAAAAAGAAAATACGAAGGTGGTGACTTTATCGCCGGTAGACTGTAGTAAACATTCGAACAATGTAATGTATAATTGTGTTTTTAAGTAAAATATTGATGCTAGCAAGTAAACAAAAAAGAAATAAAAATCAGGACTCAGAGGTATCATTAAATCGAGTAAAGGCCTATTCTCGAGTCTACGTTCGTGGATTCAAATGCAAAGCATTCTCAAGGGTAACAGCTTACGAAGTAACAACTTACAGTAGTATTGCTATGGTAAATGTCCTTTCGCGAAATCCCTCCAAGCGATCGTATAAAAAATTACCAATCGATTCGTCGGCGCGTCATGAATCATAAAAGATTTCACTGGTCGTGCCCTTCGAAATCCTCTGTCCTTTGGTACGAGCGACGGCTGTCGAGCGCTATAAAGAACCAATGGAACGATTCGTGAACGGAAAAGCTGCCATATTTTTCTGCACCAAAGAGCTCATTCGTCTTTGCGGACGTTCGCACCCGAATTGCTACGGACTTCCACCCTCCTTATGGTTCTTCGAATATCTTCGAACTATCCTCTCCTCTATCCCTTTCTTTTTCGTGCGAAATAGATAAGATGAAACCGCAATTTTTTCTCAAAATAAGATATCGTAAACGCATTTCGAAGATGGAAAGATTGTTGACACGTCTATTCTCAATGTTTTAACCGTACCATCGGCTTTGGAAGATAGACGACATAGACAATATAGTTTTTCTTCGGTTTAGCAACGAAAAAAAATCATGTCTCTTTTCATAGGTACTTACTGCGGCAAACGATAGCTAGAATTGCTAGAAGTCTTTAATATTTTATCAAGTGTTTCTTGAAATTCGACCGATCGCATTTATCGTAAATCAACCGTGCACGTTCTTCTTAGTATTCGGAGCATATTCGAAAATACGCGAAATAGCACGGTATAGCACACGTATATATAGATATAAAGTGATTGAAATATTGGTTGATATCGATATATATGTGTATATGTGTATATATAAATGAAGAGATAGCAGGAAGAACGAGTACTTCACGATATTTCTTTTAAGAGAAAATGGAGTATGTACGATCCGTCGAAATATCGATAAGTCCATCCGACTATCATCGACGACTAGTCCGTGAGGATAGTTTGAAAAAATCTTGCGCACCAAGAATATTCAGTTCACATGGAAGATTTACCGATATCATCCCGATACACAGAAAGTCGAACCATGTATCTTCGTTTGTGCTTGTGAGACGCGTTCCTATTTAAGTGCTACTCGACATTCCTGCTACGTTTCCACCCACTTGCATTCGAGTTAACTTCAAAGACGTTCTTGCCTTGTATCAGATACAACGGCAAATTACGTAATTAACATGATCAATTTGCAGTGAATAGACAATTGACCGAGGAAGAAAATTCCTTTGGAGATCCGCAAATAGAATATGGCCGATACTGGCTCATTGCTCGAACGAAACGCATAGTTTGTTAGACACGATTCTAATGACAGACATGTCATTCAAAATTTATTTAATGTCCATTGAATGCTTTCGTACGTTTTTCAATACCTACTCTTAATCTCAAAACTATTATAGACTCATTTATTTAAGCTTAAGCTTTATCGAGATGGGACAACTGAGATACAGCGACATCACTTTTACGTCTTTGACATTCTCGACGTCAGAAATACGAAGTAAACTGCTATTATTCGTCCTGATTTCGTCTGCTTTTCTTCTTTCCCTTGTTCCCTTTTTTCTTTTGCTTCAGTCTCCTCCTCTCACCTCTCCCTCCCTCTCTCGTATCGTTCTTTTCAGTTTTCCAGCCTCCGTCAATACCCGACAGTTTATCCATTCTCAATCGTAAATGACCGATCGAGAATCTGCGCTTCGACAAGAAAGCCGGAGTACAACAGGGGTAGCTGCAATTACCGTTCATATTCCGATACGAAATTATGAATGGTGCTTCCTCTTTTCCATTCCTCGATAGTTCCCTACGATATCATATCCTTATCCATTGTCTCCACTTTTTTCTTTTCTCCGGTCATTGTATGTACTTTCCTATTCTCCGTATTTCCGTTAAGAAATTGCTTTGAATTATCCTCGACAAACTCCATCTTTAAATAATATTCGAGAAAATGATCTTCTTTGTCGGTCTTCATTGGCTTTTCACGACAACGAAACGAAATCTGTACGTTTTTACCTTTTCGTTGAGAAACCTACACCGAAACTTTAACTTCGAAATCCTTCAAATTTTTGCAATTTTTTTTCATCAAAAAAAAAAAAAAGAAAACAGATATATCACCTTGCATCGAGTATCGGTATACTCGTTTTACAGAAACAATTAAATCTCTGCTCATGATTTATCCCGTTTGTCGAAAGAACGTAACGTAGTTAAACTGGCTTTGCGACTTACTCGATCTTCTTTCCGACGCTTTTCACTCGTCGCTCCTTCGAATTCTAATGGTTTTTAAACGGACAAGCCAGTGATAACATTTACGGTGAGAAAGATGCGCTTCGAGATAGTTTTCATCCCTGGAGACGAACTTCCGATCCCTCGTAAAAATCTAAGATCTTCGACGCTCGCGGTAAAGACTTACTCGACCATCTATCTCTCTTTTATCGCTCTTTTCACTTTTTCCCCTTTTTCCATTTCCTTTCTTTTTTCTTCATCCACTCTCATCTCGAACCATGCGAAGCGCCGAGTATAGCGAACGGCAAAGATTCTCATCTTTCTGCGATTCTACAGCAAATACTAAAATGCTAATATAAGAGCATATCGTCGTTTGTATTTACTCCTACTTTTTTCATATTTAAAGCAACGAACTTAACAATGATAATAAAATATGCAAAATCAAGGAAACGGAGTGTTATTTGGTGTCTTTTTGAACTTTCGATATTCTTCTTTTCACTTTATCGATGAGCTCTAATCAATAACGGTTAATGAAGATTTGTAATGCTCTTGCTTTTTATTTATAATTCTCAGTCATGCTCGTACAGCGAACAATCAAGAGTACATACAAGATGCAATAGCCGAACGACCTATTTGAAAAGTTAACCGTGAAGACTTCCCTCGGTCTCGGCTTCTCGTTCATCGAGAAGATTCTTTAACGAAGTGAAGATAAAAACATTATCTACCTGTTTTACAGACGGGTAGTATGAACAGGTGGATACGACACAACACAGCACACATCAAAGCGTATCGAAAAGACAAACGGCTTTGTAGATGCATCGACAACAACTCGATTTCGAGAACGTGTCGTCAGCTCGTTTCTCCGTCCCCTCGAGAGAAATCGAAGATATTTTCTTCGACGATACGAATACGATTTTCGTGTGCGAACGATCGCGCCAGTTGACGTAGTTTTACGAGATTCTCTGCTTTCTGTTGTTCGTTTTCTTTTTCCTAACGAAAAACTTCGCGCAAGACCGCTGTATCGACACCTTTGAAAAAGCGTCTCCAGTCCGATCTAAACTCTATTTTCGTCAAGGTATTTTCGCACTGGCAAGTCTCTATCGAGAATGCGTATCAAGATAGCACTCGTTTCTTCCCTCTATCACCCTCGCAGAATCCTTTCTACGTCGTTTCGGCATACGTTCATCACCCTTTCGACGCAGCGATAAAACAAAATCGAGTTTTCGTTGATGTTCTCGTTCCCTTATCGAAACTCTTATGTGCTTTGATTCGTCGACTACCTACCATCGACGAACCATCGTAATTCGATACACTTTTTGTTGCGTTCTCTCTAGACAGAAAAGGAAGACAGTTTACTAAGTGTTTCTTTGAGAAAAAATAGCTGCCAAGTTATCCGCAGGATACTGACCTGATGAAAAATGAAGATTTTTACGGCCTCGTAAACGATCCGACACCCTCGTAATTTAATCCTGTTAACCGTCCTCTACCTCTTCTTTTTCTTCCTCCCTTCCACAGATATTCTTGGAACAATTTTTTTTTCTCTCGACACGCTCATTTCTTTCTCTTTAATTGTACGTTCAATTTTCGTCTGATATCGCCATAGCAAAATATAATTCTTTTTCATTTTTTTTATCTTATTAATATTCTTTTATAGTGCTTCTCGGATAAATTCATTTGGAAATAAATGAAAATTATTTAACAATAATAACTATATTTTTGTTAATTAATTCAATTGTAATTAATTACGTAAAAGTATAAAACGTGCTCCATGGTCGAATTAAATGCGGGAATGAGATTCAATGGTTTAAAGCGCCGCATACGTAATGTAGAAACCCGAGTCTGATTCCCGAGCTATCCTATAGCTCATTTTTTCTATAGCAAATAGGAGTATAAACTTCGTATTGGCTTAATATTCATTTTCTTTTACGTACGTCTATTCGAGAAACTAAATGTTAGAATATATTTGATTTTGAATAAAAACGGAAATGTAATTCTAAAAAGTAATCGATTTCGCATGAAATGACCCTATCACGTTTTTCCTATCGAGGACGAGATGCATATAAATTGAGTCGATGATCTGATCATCTTACCGTTGAGCTTTTTTTCCTGATCCTTTTACCTTCAGAATCATACTTTGATGTGTACTCTCGGCCCGTCGTTGAATTTAAATTAAATGAGACGCGTAACGAAACGATCACCTACGATGATAAAAGACGTACTATCCCACCGTGAAGAATCGTGCTCCACCCGATAAATCTCATCAGAGCACTCTATCGTGCTTCGATTCCCTCGAATCCAACGAACTTTATAGTCCGGCATATCGGACGAGTAGTGACATTTTTCTACGAGGAGGAAGAATCTCGTCGAATCATTCCTCTCGCCGTAAAATCGCTTTTGCTTATATGCCCAAAAACGGTCAAACCAATATCGAATATTCTTCGTTCTAAGGTAAAGACTTTCCATTATTCGACTTTCCAGCCGTTGAACGAAAAAGATCGCGAACCAAAGACTCGCTCTCGTTCTTCTTCAAATACCAAAGAGTAAATTCTTCAAGAACGATGAAAAATCGAGATCTTGAATATTACGACTACCACCGGTACCGCCTTCTACTCGTTTTCTTCCTTCTGTTCGAAAGGAAGATCTACCGGTGGTGCCGGAGGTGAACACTAATACTCATAAATGACGTAAAACTCGCTGAAAAGGAAAGAAAGAGGAAGCTATCGCAACGAAAGTGAATAGGGAAACTTTGACTTTTCCAAGTTCTTCGATGTAAGCATGACAGTAATTTATGGAAATTTTATAAGACATGGAAAGGTTGGCGACCTTGGTAACGTGAGAAGACTCGACCTCTATCTGTTTGTCTCGTCTTTTAATAATCTTTTCACGCAAAAATAGTATTAGAAAAAAGAAAAAAGGAAACTTCGATATTCGAGAAACAACGGAGAGAAGAAAGAAAAGTCAAATACCTCTCGACGCGAATACATATATCCGTGCTTATCGGAATGATCGATACGTTTTGACTGTACGTCTATTTACGGAAGAAAGAAGACATTTTCTTCTAAGAGAAATGCGAGATAACTCTTAGCCTCGCGACTTATTCCCGCAGAAATTGCTTGTCAAGCGCAAACCGTCAGCACCATGAGAAGGAGAATGGACCGACAGAGAATGGTAGAAGGGAAAAGAATAAAAGAAGAGAGATGACGAGAGGCTATGTAGGTAGCGGGGAAGAGAAATCTTCTTAGGTCACGTTTTCTAGACGTCGGCATGTCCGTAAAACTTCCAATTTCCGTGGAGGATGTAACCCTGCGAAACGTCACGGTGTTACTATTTCGACGCGAGGAAATGACCTCCATGAAGGCTTTTCTTCCGACTCCTCTTTCTTGTATCGCCCCAGCCAATGATACTTACAGAATTTTCATCGCTGGTGCATGTCTAACCCCTGTTAGTATAATCTTTATTGACCTCTGTAAGAGGTCGAACAAAATTACAAGAATCCTCTCTAGTTTCGAAGGGACAACGAGACAAATCGTGCTTTAGGCTTACTCTTTTATTCGTCGTTGCATGGCAATAGAAATCTTGAATTAAAATGATACCTCCTTGATATTTCGATGAAATAATAAAGTGTTAAGAAAAGGATCGCGAATACCTGAAGATATATCGTCAAACAGTTGCAGCGAAAAGCGAATTTCGCAGAAGAATAAAAGAGGATTGGTCGCTCCTCGAAATAATTCGATCCTTCTTGTCGGACAAAGATACCTTGTCCGAATTTTCGTCTAGGTGAATTTTCACCGAGCAGTTACCGTCGGAAAATACGCGAGTTCGTTGGTAGAAAGTTCGAGGCAGCTCGGTATCGCGGAATCGCCGAGCTGGATAAAAAGCTCATTCAAACTCTAAAACTTTTTCTCGCGAAGGACCATGGGGGAAGGAGGTCGTACGAAGAAATAGAGTTCGAGAGAGGGCGAAAAAGGAGCCGGTAATTCAGGACCTTCGCGAAAGTGGAGTAGCGCGTTATCTCTTGGACTTTACGGTGATTCCCCATTAATCCTCATCCCCATCGGTCGCTTTATCCACGATTACGCGACGCTGATTACTAGGTACTACCTTTGAAGAGAAAGAGAACGAAAAAGAGAGAGAGAAAGAGAGGGAAAGAGAGAAAGTTTGCCATACGTACGGAACTCACGGAGGTAGCCAAGTAAGCGATCTGGACTTTTTCCGGAAGCTTCCTCCGCGATGGCTCGTTAAGCACGGACCGTTTCGCCGGAACGGCCAAACGTTTTGTTCCTCGATAGATGGGCAAGAAAAGCGAATTGCATCGACTTAGATTTCCTGTCCCACAGATTTTTTCTGTCCTTTATAACGATAACTCTTTTAAAGATGATTTCCATTGTCATTTTGGCATCTCCAATAAGAGCAAAGTTGTTAGCTATTGAATATTCCGGTCGAATCATTTTCCACAAAGTTTATACCTGTTCTTTGAAGTCACGAAATTCTCGATACCTAAAGCTTCTCAAAAGAGCAGTGTGTAAAACCCAAGAGATGAATTTACCTTTACTCTCTCGAGAATTCCATCGGCGGCATCCTCTTTTTCTTTCGCTTTTCCTACTCTTCCTTGCGTTTCAACGTTTGTAGTAATGCACAGTTTCACAAGCTATAGGATTTCGTACGGAACGTTCAAGGACTTTCGCGTGCTTTAATTGGAAGCAGACTTCTAGTTTTCGTTTGGCGAGGTTTCCTACGTCCGAGTGGTCCGATCGAGAAAATCTACGAGAAGAGTATTCGATTTCTTCGCGAAACGAACTGCCCGGAGAATAAGAGAACGTTTTCCAAATAAACTACCGACTTTCTCCGAAAAGAACGAACTTTCGATCGAAATTCTGAAAAGTTTTTTCGCTCATCGAAAGCTTTTACGATTGGCGTTCGCGATATTTCCGCCTTTTAACGTACTCATGATAAACGAAAAAAGGACAAATATTATATAATAAATAACACAAATTGGACTCGATCGAAGCGGAACAAAGTTAACTTGTTTCAGATTTCCGAGATATTTCCACAATTTTGCAATTTTGCGATCAATGGAAGAGTAAGAAGTTGTACGGCCAAAAAGGTTTGGAGAAACTAACTCTACAAAGAAATACGTGTTCGGAGTTGAAACACGAGCGTCATTTTGTAACGTCGCATGAAAATAACATTGGCTTGCCCGCGCCAGAGAATTTCCCTAAATTTTTAACGGCAATCGCTACGTGGGCTTAGTTCGATATCCGAGTCACGCACGAGCACGAGCACCGCGAACACCACCATACTACCACAAAGAAAGACTATACTATCGTATAAGAGGTTAGCGTTATAATTCAAGCCGTACACCATGTCTGGGATGCGCTCGCACCTCTTCTTTTACGTGTATACCTTCATATGTATATTCGCGATCACATGCAAACGAACGCCTGCGCGTGTACAAGCGGACTAAGAAAAGGAATTCCATTGCTCGCTCCAGAAATTCAATAAATTCGAATCGCTTGAATATTTTCTACCTTCGTATATCACGCACGAATTCGACGCGAAATTTAAAAAGAGAATTTTTTACACGCATTTCGCCTAGACATTATAGATATATTCTATTTCTCCTTACAAACTTTATATAAGCAAAGACGAATATCAATATGTCAATATATATATACTTACGTAGCTCTTCATCATTTTAAGACACATGTATTTTTTTTAACATTTATTATATAAAAATATCTTTTATATAGATATATGGGCTATATTTATTGATCGACTCAATAAAATTTTTCAATAGATATTTTCTTCTTCTCTATCAATAAAAATTTTTCTTTTCTTGAAAAATCGAACTATAAAGAGATCCGTCTATCATGATGCAATTTCCTTGGATATCGATGGATTCGAGAGATCTGTAAACCACGCACTGTTCATACACTTTGAAAAGTTTCTCTTCGAGATATTCTGTCAACTTAACTGATTTAAGTTTATAGCTTAAGTCTCATCTGTTAACGAAATTGATGGTTGATGAACCAGTATAATTGTATAATATCGATATACTTTGTCCATTTTCCGTCTAATTAGTTTCTTATTTCTGCTTTAGAAGAATAAGATAGAAGATGTCTTCTTCAAAATCAGATCAATAAGAAAAACAATTGTAAAATATATAGGTAGTAACAAAAAGGATATTTGCAAAGCTAAATTAAAAAATTCCTGAAAGTGTTTGTCTTCATAGAAAATTGTTATATTCAGGTATCGACAAATCGATCTGTTTTATAAATGTCACAGTTTAACCGTAACATATGTAGAAGAAAATCTGACTATTCTTTTTCTTTAATTTTGTTTCCCAACCGTTTAAATCGTTTTTCTAATTGGTTTTCTTTCTTCTTATCGTTTCTACATCGTTTGCTTTTCTTTTTCATTCTTTTTAATAATCGTATTCAGTAAACATATAACTTACTTAGTACGAAGCATAAGAATAAAATAAGGAATAAAAAAAGGATAAAATATACAAGAGCGTCGTAATAACAATGAAAGAAAAGTTTTAATTTTATCTTGCAACAAAAATTTATTTTATAATTTTTATTTTCGCCACAACATATAAAACTCTGATTTGTCTTTATCTACTCAACAATTCAAATTACTTTTCCTAGTCTAGAAAACGTTATTTAATGTTAAATAACGTATAAATAATTTCATAACTCTCATAATTCTCTCTTTCTCTCTCTCCTTCTGCCTAACTCGCAACCCACAAAGAATCGATTGCTATAAAAGAAAAAAAATAATGAAGCAATTTTGAAAAAACGATTTTTGTTATGCTCACTTTGAGATAGTTCGAGTATCGTTTCGTGATAAACGCAGAAAGCGATTACAAGTTGACCGTATGTCAAATTGACAGATCATAATTTAGGTCAGTATCTGCTAGTCCATTTAGAAGCAGGAAACAGGAAGCCTGTAACAAAGAGAAGCGAGCATTTCTCATGTCACATATGACTTTATCATTAATGCGTTCGAGATAAGCGATTCGAATATAGATTCGCGATAGTATCTTGCAAATTAAAGGCGAACTGGAAGCAGATTGGTGAAATATCCGTTGACTCGACGACTGAACATGTTTATCTGCTCGACGATCCAGGGAATCCTTATCTTAAGATCGATCTTCTACTATTCTGAGATGTATAGTTCAGGAGTCGCTATACCAGATGATGGAATGACAAATGTTCCTAGTTTAGATATTGTCCTTGGGTTCCCGTATTGTCTCATTGTACAAAAAGATCTGTGAATACAATTTCCTTTGAAGTAGATTACATCTAGGTTGACTCTCTTCAAATAACATCTTATGCTTCTTGTTCTTCAATTGGATACATATTGATCATCGATCGACTATTAAAATTGATTACCCATCAATGAAATATATATGTTACTTATGGATAAAAAAAAGAGAATAATTAACAATTTATATTTATTATAACAAATCTGTTAATTAGCTATATCATATTTATAACGCGAAAACAAAATTATATCTATCTAGAATGTTATAAAAGCATGTTCTCAATATCTGAAATATTATCGATGTTGCATCTCGTTAGTAACAATAATTAGAACAGTAATTTCTCGAGAATAATAATATCGTTAATAATACACTAAGAAAGAGTACAAACATATCATTTTTAACAATTATACCATCTCTGGCTCTACACCCTGTAATACAATCGAGATATTCAGCTTCGTTATATCGCTGTGAATGCTATATCACTATGAACGGCACTATAAATGATATGTGATGACACTATGAAGAATGTCGATATCTCTGTCGATATCATTTTATTGACTATCAAATTATTATCGTTTCAAAGAACGAAAGAATTTTATAGTAGAATAAGATTGAAATAGAGTTCTCGTACGCGTATGTGCAAGTGATTCTTATTACAATAGACTCGTGAAAAGTTTTCAAAAACGCAAGAGAATATCAGTTCAGAAGCAAAGAACGAAAGCAAAGAAAAGAAAAAGAAAGAAACGGAAGAAGAAGAGAAGTCGCATTTACGGATGAGTTATAGTAATCGTCGGAGACGGTCACGTCGCGTACGGTTCTCGTGTCCGGGATAGTCAATGGCTTTGAATCTATGGCGACTATTCCCATGTAGAGGAAAGGGAGGAAGTAGGACGACGGCTAGTGTACGCTCGTCGAGCACGTCGTGGAACCGATAGCGCGGAAGAATATCCCGCAAATGTTGCCTCCTGCTAGTGGTGAGGAAAGGATAGGTGAGCTTCTAGCTTATGCGAAAGAAGCGTCTCTTCGTCTTTCTTCGGCCATTCCTTTTCCTGTGCTTCGCCGTTCGCATATACGCGCCTCTACATGACTTTCGTTCTCTTTCCCTTCCTCTTTTTCATTCTTTGTAGAAATAAAAATATATCTACAATATATATAAGTATAGGTGTATATATATATATATATATGTATGTCTGTGTGTATGTATAAACACATGTACACATAGATGTACGTTGAGAATAGATGTAGGTATATACATGACGAAAGACTAAATAAGGAGTAGGACGAGAGACGCGTTAGCACTTCGGAAGACTCTGGGAAGCTGTTGGACGTGACGAGACTGAAACTAGACCATGAGAATCCACTAGAGCTCCTTCTCTGCCACTCTTATCGTGGATGTCCACTCGATCCACCCTGTAGGTACTGATCCTATCTATACTCATGCGAGTGTCTACGTGTACAGCTACATGTAAGTATGCCAGCAAATACTCCAAGGAAAGCGACGTCGATTATTACCGACCTAGGTTACGAAGAACTACTTCGTAAAACCGTGCTCCTATCTCTCTTACTATTTCTTCTATTTACCGTTTCTTCCCGATTTCCAACGAGACGATTCACTGAGTGGATCGTAAGTTTCTACTGATGTATCTCGAGAAAATATGTCATATCGTCAGCGTAAGTAAAAGTTTAATACCGTCAAGATGAAATCTACCATCGTAGGTACTTATAAGATGCTAACGCAGGTGTGAATAAAGAAGAATACCCAAAGCAAAGCAGTTAAGCACGTTTTGCTGTGGTCATAAGAAATCTAGGCTGTGCTTCCTTATTTACGGTAGTCGCGAAAATATATTACTTTTCTGCCCCGTTCGTTTGCATGCGGCGCGCCATCTTAAAATAACCGTACGAGAAACGTGCTCTGCATAAATTTCTAATTTCCTCGATAAATATTAGTTTCTGTCGGACGTTCGTAACATGAAAAAGAAGGACACTCGGAAACAATAAATTCGCCGATTTTCATCGTAGAACGAAATCGAAGCGCATTATTGACGGATGATTGATTCAAGGACAAATGTCTCATACGAGTCGTAGTACGTAATGTAAGTGATTTACCAGTTCAGCTAACTTAAAAAAAGAAAAGTGCAACTGTGCCGCGCAAGATAGAAGTAATAAATTTATCGTAGAGGGCTTATAGTAGAGAACGCAGTATCGTGGCCTTGAAAGTAAAATAGTAGGGTATTGATAAAATTGACAAGCTATTGATCATTTAATAGAGACAAATTATAGATGATATAAAAAATTTGTTTTGGAAATTATATAAATTTTAACTTATCTAAAAATATGACAGAAATTACTCAATCTAATAATTTCTACGGTTAAATGAGTCAACCTTTTCGCAAACAATTTTCCAGACATCGTTCGTGCATCTACTTTAAAGTTAATATTTTGCGTATCCCGGAATTAACTTCGCTTTAAAATGAACGAAAATTGTTTTCTCGGCCATTTAATTTTTTCTGCTTGTTTAAACTTTGCCGATTAAACTTTACTTCTAAAAAACACTGAAGAAAAATTACGTAAAAACCCTTTCTCGAGAACATTACTCTTATAATCTATTAAAATTTTACATATCTGTAAATAAACGCTCATCACCTAACATCCCTATTATTTCATACAATGGATCCATTATAAAATCGTGCTCGTACGATACTTAACCGTTATCATATTACGATTAAAATAACTATGAGATAACGAAAGAAATTCTTATGCCGGAGTAAATTTAAAATTGCAAGAATTTTTCTAAACGTCGCTATATCTTATGTTTTTCGTAAATTTTATAAAACTACTGTAATATCTTGTACGGGAAACAGTTTTAGTAGAAAACGATGTCTAACGGAACAACGGAAAATATTTCGTAAGAAAACGCGTTGGATACACCTACGTTCGACCATAATATCGTGTTTCTTCTTCTCGGTACGATGGAGCAGAAAGTTTTCGTTAATAAATTTTCGAGGGTAAGATCTAGCGGTTGAATGCGTAAAGACTAGCGCGCGAAGCGTCGCTCGACAGTTTCCATTTACAACTGCTACACTAACTCCGAGTATCAGACTAGACAGCAACATTTCGTATCTCACGACTTCCTGTTAAAGTCGACGCTAAAAATTCTGTAAAAGTTTCCTAAGGTTCTTTGCGACAATCGTTGCTGTGATCAAGTCACGAATACGTACCGTTCTCGCACCCTTTATTCTTGTTCTCTTATTTGTTCCACATTTTTACTAGTTAGTATTATTATTACTATTACTATTATTACTACTACTATCACTATTATTATTGTTTTTATTATTATTATTATTTGTCTTGTTTCTCCTCTTTTTTCAAGCATGAGATCTCAAAAAATGCCACATTTAATTTGAGAATTTACAAAGGCAGATAATCGTCATTTCCTACTAGTATCAACTAATATCTAAAAGCATCGATTACACTTGTAGAGAGGATGACTCATGTGAATCCTACGAATCATATTCATCTGCAGAACATTTGGAGGATATAATAGCTTGTGGCAGCGCTTTTCTCGATTCTAAGCGCTTTACTGGCTTTTCAAATACCATTGAGAATACGCTAAACGATAAAAGTCCATTTTCATGCGGATCTACGAATAAATCCCTTATGTAATCTGGTCAGCAATATAAACGAAAAATATTTTTACAGTCTATTTCTATTTTTAATGATATCGATTGTAACGCAAATAACCTAACGAAAACTCTGCACATCTATTTATTAAAATCTCGCAAAATACTTTTCTAGAGATCTATATACAATAGTACAAATCGATTTAATCGAAATTGTCATAAGTAGAACGACTTTCTGAAGAAATTCGGCGAAAAGTGTTCCATTAGTAAAAATCGATAAAGTAAGCGTCACGTTTTATACTCTTTTGAAGAGTAAGTAGTCGTGTTACGCGAATGGAGCTCTTATCGTGTCAAATGGGTCAGTTAAAATAAACGCTGTACTTACGAACGATGGTCGCGCTTGGGAGTGCTGCGAAGAGTCGGACAGATGGAAATCACGCATCGTACGAGCAACGAAAGTGTCTTTCTTTTTCGAAACAATAGTAGTCCTAAGCGAGGAAATCTTTTGATTTTCATCGAGAGGACAATGCCAGTTCGAAGCAAAATCACAGTTTGAGAAAGGACAACGTCGTTTCCTAGATGATTCCTACGGATAAGCGAGCCATAAAAGGTTCCGAGCGGTGGCATTAGCAACGCTAAAACGACGCAAGCCTCACGCGTCTCTAATCTCAAGCAAGATTAGAACTGCAGGCGCGGCAACTTGCATGTATGTATGTACATACCTATGTACATACGTACAAATTCCAAGGGAACCGTACGCTTTAAACCTATGCCGTCGACTCGATTTTCTCTCTTCTCTGTTTCGTTATTCATGTTGTTTTCGAAACAAGATAAAGGAATAATATAAAGCAGTGGAAAGTACCTAAGAGATATTCACGATGCTGAAAAATATGCGTTACGGTAAAGTCGACTAACGAGGAGACAAGTTTCGAAGAGCGAAGAAGAGCGCGAAAGCGTTCACTACCTCACCACAAATTTAAAAGTAGTCGAAAGTCTGGCCCGATAGTGAGTACTTTTCTCGAATCGTAGAGAAGTATATTTTCTTCAAGGAGCATTACCACAGTTGAGCTCGCTTATCGAGCTTTACCTTGCTACCACGCTTGCCAGCTTTCTACGATTTTTGCATCGACTTCGAAACTCTTTACGTCTCTCCCTCCGTAGTCACTCTTTTTCCCTCTCAACAGACTTTGCTCGTCTAGCTCTGTTGCAGCGCGCCTCCGGCCAGCGATGCGGCGACAATAACCCGAGGCAATTTCCACGAGGCATCCGGCCGAGAACATATCGGGATGAGCTCGGCCTGTTTGCACTTGCCTCCTCTGTATCGTGGATTGAGCCGGTGATGAAAGAGGAAACGCAGGAGGTAGAGGCCGCTTCGAGTCAAATAGAAGCCGCTTTCCTCTTCGTCCTCCCCATTCGCTTCCACTCTCCTCCCTCATCTCTCTTTCCTCATCGACCAACGTATTCTTTCAGCTGCGTACCATGTACCGCCTAGGGCTCTGTTTTCAAAACCACGGGAAGATGATAATGTACAATGTATACTAGCGATGGATACGAGTAAGTCTACCAAGGAGATAAGCCACGACTTTAAAACGTCCGTTAATTACTGATTCCAATAAAGGAGTTTTTATAGGAGAAGTAAGCAGACATTCTCTTTTCTCGATTACTTCTTGTGCAATAAGCTCCTACTTCGCGAATGAATTTATATCACGACAGATTTCCTCCTTATAAGATTGATAAGAAGAACATAGATCGAGGTATGCAAATATGTAACCTACCTACCTACTTACGGAAAGAATTCGAATCCAAGAATTTGAATTGAAATCGAATCTCGGATTAAATTTAGAAACAAGTTGAATCTTCATCGATTATGCATACGAACAAACTCGAAACATCAATTTTGTATATTTCGTACCTGTAGATAAACCAACCTACTTATAAAAAGGATTTATAACATAGATACTTTGAAAAATGGAAGATTGATATCGTGCATTACGTTCGACCAACGTATTTTCTCGTCTGCTTGCAGTTCCGCCGTCGAAGCCGATAATCTACGACACGAAGAGACGAGACATGAGCAAACTCCTCGAAGCCTATCCTGAAGGGGCCGACCTCACCCTCGTCTGCGAGGTTCACGGAGGTGAGTATAAACCGTCCAAACTTTTGAAGACTGTTTCCAACGTTATATTGGATCGATCGTGAAGCAATCGTAAAGGATCGATATTCGAGAAACTTTGCACCTTTTCTCTGACATTCTAGCTATCCTCTCAAACAAAAGTCTCATCAATGTAAACAGAAAGTATACGAAAAATGCTTGACATACTCGAATTCCAATGCTAGATTTGAATAAAATACGAATAGGTAGTCGTGTCGATCCATCATCGGACACTTCGTTTTGAGAAAATAAGATCTAGATTACGATAAGTGGTTGTGCCGTGCGTTTAAGAACGGAAAAGCGAACATCCGTCATACTCGATCAAATCGCACACCGCTCCTAAGTGCTCGTGGTAATGAGGTCTGATGAGAAATCGTTGGTTATAACCCAGCGGAATGAAAATGGAACGGTAACCGTCTTGAAAATAATTTTCTACCTGCCTCTTCTTTTTCCTCCTCCTCCTTCTTTATCTTTCTTCCTCCTCTATTTCTCCCTCTCTCTCTCCCCCTTTCTCTCTCTCTCTCTCTCTCTCTCTCTCTCTTTCTCTCTCTCTCAATGATATCAACATGAAAGATAGGGAAACGGAAGGAAAGAGGATAATCTTTGATTATCGTCGCATTCTTTCGGATATTCGATAAGAGGAGTCAAAAAGGAATAGTAGATCAACGATTGGAAGGGCAGAGTCTTCGATCGAATGCAATTTCGACGTTGGTCCGTAAGCCTTCGAAAGTGCTGGAAAGCGATTCTTTGCGAATGCGGGTAGTACGAAGGCGCAAACAACAGAAAGACGATATCCAGCGTGATAGTCGAGCTAGATACGGAAGCAAGGAGAGCATCGCTACGGCGCAATTTCGCGTACGGTCGCGTCGCTCGTGTTGCGAGGAAACAGTAGGTAGACGAGGGAAAAATAAAAATTGGCCCAAGTCCAAAAAAGTCGGCAGAGAACTCGACAGTACGCAGCACGACGCCTCGTGCGCGCCTACGAAAAAGTAAGCCGGATTTGTAACCTCCAGCTCTCTCGGAAAGGACCGAGGACTCGAGCGATGGCTACTTCAAATGGAATTGGACTTGTGCCAGAGGATACCCGCGGTTTTCAAGGGAATAGGATTTTTCGTTTCATACGCAAGATTCGCGGAAAGACGCCTTCTCCTCTCTTACCACTCATTTTCAGACGATTTACGTGAAATCGTTTGCTCGATGGACGAAAGAACACATTAAGGAACGCTCATTGTAGGACTTTCCTCTTTGAAAATTGTTTCCCTGTTTCGTTCTCTAAACGATCCTTTTAACGCTACCCTCACATCTTTACTAGACGTCGAACGATACTGATTTATCACAGAAGAATTCTTACTTTTCAAGGTAGGTATTTCTCGTCGAGAAGAGTCAACTTCGGTAACGTTCACGTCGATCGATTGGAATTGCACCGATAGCCCTTATGCAAATACTTTCTTCCAAGCGTTCTTCTTAACTTTCAAACGAACGATTTGTCACCGCAGATCGAAACAAAGTTTACTCATACTAGAAGTGCTTTTCGCTTCCGTGCACTCTCGCAATTCGTACCTGACCTATTATCTCGAAACAAGAAGTTTACCGAAACGTAAACGCGTGCGAGCGGAAAAAGACGATTGGAAGAACTAAGTGCAACCTACCGAAAACTCAAGCGCGTGTCCTTTGATTAATTCAATTATCAAACGTTCGTTATCAAGTTGGATTAAACGTTGGCCGCGAATATAATCGTTACGTCGTATCTGAAATTGTCGAGGGAATTAGAACTCGAGGGAATTTCGAATATCGAAATTCCTCTCTTAGAGAATCTAGCGTCAAACCAAATCAACAGCAAACGCAAACATAACCATCGCTCCCTAAAGACATCCTTGGAAGGTCTACTTGTCTTAACGGCGTTCCAGTCGGTCTTTCGTAAATACGTTTCTAGACAATATTTGTCTTCGTGCGTAGTTTTACAAATTTATCTACACATTCCGTACAATATGTCTTTGTTTAGAAAGCGAAGTCCCGTGACAAAATGTGTCGACAAGGTTTTTAATTCCGCGAAAAGTCACAGAATAAATTATACGTGATGCAAAATCAATGTCTTTCTCTCTGTCTTTCTCTTTCTCTTTCTCTACTTCACTAAACGTAAGAAGATAATTCAAAGAAACAATACGATGGAACAGTACCTACTTGAGAAAGAGTACTTGAGAAAGAGTCGACAACTAGATACTTCATGAAATAAACGAGTGTTTCGTTTACACATTCTCAATTCTCAATGAGAAAAATAGATTGCATTAATATATATTAAAGTATACAGATTGTAACAAAACTAATAAAAAATGTTGATTTGTAGTAACGAGTAAATTGTAAAAAATGTAATTAATTTGGGCGAAAAGACTTGAATATTTTGAAAGATACACCCGAGTATTTTCAAGGATCCTTGAACAAATGCACACAATGACGAATGTCTCTCACGACTTTACACAACGACCTACGTACATCAATGCAATCTATTATAGTCTATATAGCAAGTAGCGTGCGAACGTACGCATACCAACAAGCATAGATAAAGCTCGAGAGTGGCCTTGCAGGTTAATCTTCGTATTGTTTATTATCACTGCCAGTCGCAGGTTCACACGAGACGTATGATTTATCCTGTGACGCTATCGAGTTGCAAACGAAGAAATTTCTACCTTCTCAATGAGAGATACGATTGGGAGACATTTAGAATTATGTGTGTATAAGTGTCTGCTGGAAATGATATATTATATATATATATATATATATATATATATATATATTTATATATTTATAATCCATAAAAAGTTATTATTTACTTATGGTAAGAAAAAAATGTAAATAACTTATCGGAAATAATTTGTTTTTCATGTAGTTCAAATAATGAATATTTTACTGTCATTAAAAATAAGTGTTTATTACAGACTCAAGAGAGAAAATAAATTCTTTTTGTAGACATTAATCTGCACGTAAAAAGAATATTGCTGGAACAGTTTGTGCATGTGTGCCCATCTCATAAAGTTAGAACGTTTGGCGAAAAGCAGGTCGTCTCTACTAGTAAAGCCAAAAGATACGTATTACCCACGCGATTCAAAGGGAAACGAAAGATCAGTGAATGCATATGAGTGTGTGTGTGTGTATGAGAGAGAGAGAGGGGGGGGGGAAAGTGAGGGAGAAAGAAAGATTCGTAAGTACGGCTAAAGGTAACTTATCCGAGTTATACATACAACTTCGTTTATTGCATTGTCTTCTACATATACAAGTGCAAAGTAGAATTTTTTCTAGCTAAACATAACTCATAGTGTGTATGTACATATGCTCCGACTCACGAAAAAAAGGATAAAAGAGTAAAAAAATGAGAAAGAGAGAAAGAGAAAGAAAAAAAAGCAAAAACAAAGCGGCTTTAATTTATTTTATCGTATCATAAAACTATAAAAAAATACTGTATTTTAGTCAGGGTAATATAATGTCATCGGTTTGGAGATTTTTATCGATGTCATCGTATGTGTCGGTATTATCTCATCGTAAATTCGTTTAAATTCATCCGGTCGTTCAATCGATTTCAAAGTAGATAAAATTCTCACGTAAGAAAAACGTGTCGTCTGTATTTTTAACATTACTACTCGTTCGTTGGAGAGTTCGTAAAAGGCATAATACTTACACCCATATATTGGCTTTCTTAACTTTGGAGAAAATCGAGAAAAGAAGGAGAAAGAGAAGAAAAACGTTTCATTTTCTTTTTCGTACCGTTTCTCTCTTAAAATTGACGTCGGTCTAGGTCACGATATGTTCACCTTGTAACATTACGAGCTTATCCGATCACGAGACACGAGCAGTATGTCGTATCTATAATAGAAACGGGCGTATTCGCAACGGGTTGGATACGTTTAAAAGTAGTGCAACGTTATCCTGTGTTCACCTTCGGAAAGCTTTCTCCAGCAGGCCTCACTGTGTGCATTGTAGCTTGCATTGTTGTTTCACAATGCACCGTGTTTCCACGCTTCTCCGAGCTTTCTTCCTCGCTTTCCTCTTCGTTTTCCTCCTCGCTTTCCTCCTGGTTCCCTCGAGCCTCGTCCGGTATTGTTAGAATGTCGCCGCGAACGCAATTTTACAACGGCGCGCCGCGACGACCGCGATAAAATGTTTGTTTTAACGCGACGCGCGAGCAATGAAAATCTTGGAGCGTTCGTCCTCACCCCAAAATTCTTCTACCTCAATTGTCTCCTGAAATTTACTTCATTTATTCGATGTATCAACACGAAAATAGGTGTGAAAAAAGATGAAAGTATGTTTTAATAAATTAAAGAGTATCTATCCAATTTTTATGTTCTATATACTCAATAATTTAACCATATGGCTCAATTAAGTTATATCGTATTGATCAATCAAATGATTCCCTCGTATAACGTGTCATAATTACATTGATTTTAATGCATTACTTCCGACCAAACGTTATACCTGAATATGTACCCTTGACAAATAAAACGAAACGTTATAGTGTAACGTTACCATGTCGAATAAATACTATCTTTCCAAATTATTATTTAACTAAAGTTTCTATGTTGACAGAAGAATATACTATATTCTCTCATGTCCTCGTTATTGTCAAAGCATTGATGATTTATTTTACAACGAAATGATACGGGTTGTCATCTGGTAATATTAGTTAATTGAAATTTCTCGAACGATAAAATTGAATATACGTATGCGTCAAGCATGTCCACTTTAATTTCCTTGAAGCTTTCATCGGAATACAAAGGACGTATGTACATTGTCCATGCGCTATAATCTAATAGTATACATATGTATGTACGTATTATACCCATATATTTATGTATATATGTATGTACTGTAATAGAATCAAGCATAAGATGCATATATACAAATTCAAAAGTGTATATAATACAAACAGAAACAGCAACAGTGTCCTGCAAACAAAAAAATAAAGAAAATAAACATATATTATATGTTTAAAGATACAAGATTTTTAAAAACAAATTATAAATAAGAATGTATTAAAAAAGAAAATAAATGATTGTCATTAAGATGATAAAGAAAGTCATTATTGAATATATTATTCAATCTATTTTATCAATTCAATTTTATATAAATGAACCATCGTAATAGATATATAAAATCTTCTGTTACAGTACACATATATCGTCAACATCCAAAGTAACACAGATAAAGGCCTCCTCGAAACGATAGAGCGTCTTCTTTTCATTCTTTCTATCTCTCTTTTTATCTCTGTGTCTTCGTCTCTCTCTCTCTCTCTCTCTCTCTCTCTCTCTCTCTCTCTCTCTCTCTCTCTCTCTCTCTCATTTCCTCCGGCAATGAAATAATTCCTCAGAAGTTATGGGGAAGAAAGACAAGCGAGAGGAGCACTCGCCTGATCTCCGCTTTTATGCACCCTTTAGTTCCTTTCTCAAGCCTTTATGCCCGTTTTGTATGTTCTCTCTCTCTCTCTCTCTCTCTCTCTCTCTCTCTCTCTCTCTCTCTCTCTGTCTTTCTCTCTCTCTCTCTCTCTTTCTCTTTCCTTCTTTATGCAATTACTCTCGTTAAGTGAATAATTCGCTACTGGAAGATAAAAAAAATACTTTTAAAAAATGCAACTATTTCGTATGTGTCGTATTCTCCCTTTGAAATTACATTAGTCAAAATTAACAAAACAAAAATTAACAAAACCCGTTGAAATAATTATTCTCCTGCGTATAGGGAGGAAATAAATATCATACATAAGCGTAACATTGTTCATAAATCGATAGAAACAATATCGAAGAAAAGAATAAAAACTGATGACAGATGAAGAATACACCATATAACGTTAATAAACTATATTATCTTTAATTAGAAACTCGATAGTATTTTTTTACATTGCAGAAGAGAGAAAAAATATAAGATAGTTGCTTTGAGACAAAAGTTTTTGATATTAAATTTGAAACACAAAAATATTCCAGGAATATAGACGCATTGCTATAAATATACACGTTCATACTAGGTAGGACCACAACTCTGTGATATTAAAGTTGTAAAATTACGGTTTTGTTTAATTAAAAATGCACCGCACGTAACGCTTTCAGTGTTAGACTATTATTCGCAATAAGAGAGTATGAGATGACAAACAAGAGTTTGTTAAATAGTAAACTACTCAAAATGTTGTCGAAAGTAACGCTGTATTATCGTACTTTCTTTTATAAAAAGAATTTAGATTATATTTTATAATTAAAATTTCAAAATTATATACAATAGATGCATCTTATACGTATCTAATCATACATGTCTTTCTATAAACAAAAAAGTGATTATTATTTGTATTCTATTTGAATATATAAATTTGTAGATGTTTTAAAAAATCAATTATTCTTTTTCCAAAATTTTAGACTAATCTTTTTTCCAAATTATAAAACTACGATTGAGTTTGTAAAACTTGACTGAACAAATATGACTATCCTGTATTATATCGAAATAATCAAACAAAGCTTCGAATTTCAGAGACAGCTTCCCTGTCTTTCCAGATAGCAATGATGGCGATACGAAATGAAAGCGCGAGCACATACGCAATTAACAGTAGGAAGTCTTGCGCGCATCTCCATCGGGTATAGCGATGCCAATAAATTGGAGAAACAGACAGGGTCTAGATTGAGAGAGCGATGCCATCAGCAGCGACCTCAACGTCGATCGGCTGTTGTCGCGAGCAAATAAGACCTGTCGTTGTCCGTGATTGACGACGCTACAGAGTATGTCGATGTTTCTCCTGACTCGTCCTAGTATCCGATTAGATCGATTCCTAGATTAGACGGAAACACGGATTGTCTCTTTGATTCCGTCCAAATGATCCCGTTAACTTAGATTTACTATCACACATCCATCGTCTCTTTCTTCGTTTCTTTGAAACGTCTGTAATGAGGAATATCGATGAAAACATTATGAATTACTAACGATCTCAGATAATTTCGATGTTAATTATGTGATTTCAACAATAAGAAAAAATAAGAAGAAACGGTAGTTTCTAATAGTTGCATTGATCTGTTTTACGTCTGATCTATATAACTATCTTCTCTTTATAGGCTATTGTTAACTATATTATTTGTGTATCATTGCAATGAAAGATATTTATTTGTTTTTTCTCTATTTTTTTCTTAGAGAAAGAGAAAAAACATTCAATGAAGAATTAATAGATCATTCATAGTTGAACAAACGATCTGATAATCAATTACATTATTAACTACCGTCCAAACAATGAAGTTACAACATTCATCTTAAGGTCAGTCAAAGATCCATAACCCATCTCTGTAATAGAGAAATTGGAAACTTCCGAGATTCCATAACTTATCTCCCTTCGGAAAAGCTATTCTCGTCTCACTCCCTCTCTCTCACCCTCTTTCTCTGTCTCTCTCTCTCTCTCTCTCTCTCTCTCTCTCTCTCTCTCTCTCTCTCTCTCTCTCTCTCTCTCTCTACGTCTATCTCTCACATACACATATCCGCAAACACTATATGTCTGTCTCTCTCATTCCCCTTCTGTGTTTCTGTGCGACAGGTAAACCGAAACCGCAAGTCGTGTGGTCTCTCGGGCCGCAGAAAATCGATGCACCAACGGAGGTTCGAGAGACACAAGGGCCTGAAGGGGAAAGCAATGTCATAACGATAAGCAATGTGACAGTGAAAGGCCTCACGAGAAGTCATCATCATGCCAAATTGTCCTGCGAGGCGAGTAACACTCACTTGGCACCACCGCCCAGAACTACTGTCACCATAGAACTAAATAGTAAGTACTACGATACGAAGTAATACGATAAGTCAGCATAGCTTCACGTTGAATATCACCGAATCATCGAAATAGAAATGCCATCGAAATAGAATAGGTAGGTGAGAACCTTCGTTCTCGCAGAGAAAAGCGATGTTAAATCGTTCGCGAAATTGGAAAAAGGAGAACGATTGTTCGCCATTTTCGAACAGTTAACGAGCTAATTTCGACTGAATATATTTGCCATTTCTATATATAGGTACATCGATTGGGACAACAGCACGTATCCCATCTTTTCTCTTATGAGTTTTAATCGAATTCTGTTAATACATTAAGTTAATTGCGACAAGAAAAAGACTTTCTCTCGTGTTGATTCGAATGCTCGCTAGCAATAACTACCGTCGCGAATAATCAATTACTATTCCCTTGCATACTATATTAAGAATAAACTGATTTTAAATGCCATCGAGAACCACAGTTATCAATCCTATTCTTCTCTCAAAAGTGAATAAGTCAACGATAGAATGCATATTTTATCGAACAATCCGATTTGTCGAACAGATTTTTTCGTTATCCTCAGGGCAATATTTAAATTCGTCGAGATAAAATTGAAACATTTTTCATCGATTACAGCAGAACATAGACAAGAGGAGAGGGAGAAGTAGAGGGCTGGATAACGGAGGGTGGATCGTGGAACGTAGTGGCACCGAGTCGAGCGGCTCACCGTCGAAAAGCAATCGAACTCTCTGCGTCATTAATAACACAGCTTCCGATTCCGCTCGAAATTTTCGAATCCCGACGATCCGTACGGTTCGCTGCCGAAGGAAATAGCCACGAAAGCATTCAATTAAGCTTTATGAAAAACGTGACAAAGGAGAAAGTATAATCGCTTTGCGGCCATTTTGTGTTTTTACAACTATTTCCTTCTTATTATATACCTATAATCTGTACATTCATATTCTTTATTTAATATGAGAAGAATCTTAAAAATAATTAAAAAGTATAAGAAAAATCAACGTTTTCAACTATATTTGGATTTGATGATAGAGCAATAATAACTATATATTTACCATCGACAAATAGATGACGATTCATTATATTAATGATCAGTATCGAAATAATAATTTACTCGTGTCATTGTTTATTCGAATTTAACTAACGTAAATTCTGTAACTTTAACATTTACATATGTATGCGTCGGCAAACGCACGATCACATAAACTGTATATTTTAATTGAAATAGGACAAATTTTCAATCGCGTAAAAAACTTTTACTTTAATCCTTTACCACGCTCGTCTGCTATATTTTATTAGGACGCTCGAATACATTTTCCATTTGAATTTTCTAAGTAAATTGCAAGTGGTAACGATGCAGCGTGCTCGTGTTTCGAAAGTAGAAAATTACGGCAAACAAAAGCATTCGAGCGTGTAAAAGAACTCTTTGCACGTTGTACGAATCGCCATGATAAAATTCGTTCCGCGCTTACGTCTACAGATCATTTTATTGATTCTCTCGTAAAGCTATGTACAAAGTCAGCCAATGTTTATCGATCCTTTTTTTAATTTAACAAAAGCGAAGGTCTTTTCAACAAAAATTATCGGTTCTTTTCATATTTTTCATTTAGATTTGAAATAAATATTAATATTTCCATAAGAGAGATGAAAAGGCATAAAGAAGCCGAATAGTAAAATAAACGAAATGATAGAACAGCCAGAATATTTTCGAAAGTAATTAATATCAGTCAAGTCGCTAATACCTGAAAACATATTATTCACTCTTCGTGGGGTATTTGATGTAATAGTTATTTCAAATTTAAATACTAAGAATATCTTTTACGCTTACTATATATGAAATAATAAAAATTGCAGATTCGGAAAATGTTGAAAAAAAAGTACTTATTCGAGACATAATATGTGACAACAATGAATCGAACGAAGTAAGTCTTTATATTTTACGAAGTACGCGTAAGCTAAAAAATAATTTGGACTATCCCCATCGTTTCGGTTTTTTTCTATTACATACATAGTAAAACGAAGAGAGAAAGACTGATCAAAAGAACGTCTCTATAAACGAGACGCCTCACAAGCGCTAAATTATTATTCCTTTTTAGGTTTTTATTCTATATGAAAATATCGATGCATCAAAGTCATACAAAAAGGAGAAAGCTTAGACGGTTAAAAAGGTTTCTTTTCTTCTTTTCGAACGACGTAAGAACTGCAAACGAGTTCGCTTCTTGATCTTTCACTAATTGGAGCTGCACTCGGGTGAAGCACGCACCGAATAATCGGAATTATCCTTCGTCCAACTACTTGAAAGTTTAACGAGTTGGAGAATCTCGCGGTCGATACTTACTTTGTGTGGAAACTTGGACGCGCCGTAAAGACAATTTATTTACATCGTCGCGTGAACGATACCGACATTGCCACGTTATTTCCATCGCTTTCCTTCTTGCATAAGTGAAATATTACCTACACACATACAACGTACGTATAGTCAGATTAATTTACATTTTATATTCCTTCTATGAATTTAATATCAACGTCAATGTGTCGGCTACTATTTTCGGATCGATATACCTTTTAAACGTTATTTGAAATTAAAAAACTTTAGAAAAAAGAGGTCTACTAAATTTTTAAATGCACAATATGAAATATGTTAAGAATTTAAACGTTAACACGTTTTTTTGTTACTCGAGAAATAATAACTCAAATTTTCGTCGCGTCACGTTCTTTCGATATAAAAGATCCATTTCACAAAAGTATTCAAACTAGATTCAGAATCGATAGCAAATCGATTAGTAAGAAATTTAATGAATCCCTATCGTATCGTATGAACTCTGCACAAGTCTCATTAATCTATCCCTAGCATCAAACATTAATGAGACTAATAGATATTTAACAATGAGCAGAAAGTCCAATTGATCGCGTATAGCTGCATCGTAGATTATTACCGATAATTTATTGATTGATACGTATCATCTCGAAGTATTCGTTCTTTTCACTTCTTTTTTTCCGCTCGATAAAACTGTTCTAATTACTTTTGCTCTATTTCGTAGGAGCAAGTGATTTTGACTCTGTTATCATTATTTCCTCTTGTTAAAAACTGCGATTATATTAAGTAATGAAACTTTTCGAATTTAACTCGTAACTCTATTTGATTATCATTCTTAAATAGCTTCTTTAATAATATTTAATTAAGAAAATATCTGATTAAACAATTAAGACATTGAAGCTCGAAATTCTAAGAAAATCAGCTTTGCTTTATTGTTCGAATTGCACATTCTAACTTGAAATTATTGCAAGATACTAAATAAAATAATATAAATGTCATATACATATATTTATAAAAATTTATATCTTTAATTTTTGTTTAACAATTTTCTTTCACATGTTCTGCAATAATGATTCAAAAAATCATGACTTAATGATGCTTTGATTACATAATATCACTCTCTCAGACAAGTAATCGTATCTTTTAATGATCTCTTACTATTCCTATAATGATATCGAATATATTTTAATCAAGAAAGACAACTTTATAATTATGTCACGTATTTAGACCATCCCGTTATCGAGAAAACATATATATATATATATATATATATATATATATATATATATGTATGTATGTATGTATTGGATGAAACCGTAACGTTACTAACCAAAGACTTTGGTCCTTGCCAAATTATGCGAATAATATCACTTAAGAACTACTACAATGAGACTTCAGGAATTTCACTTAAGCCGGAATGGTCCCGTAACATTCACTCGTTCTGAAAACAACCGATTTAAACTTGCAAACGAGCTATTTAACGCAATTCTCTTTTGTCTATTACAACTTTATCGTCTTTTCATTACTTATCTATTGTATATGCACGTAGATTATTTTTAATCGATACTTATATAACAATACCTAAATGGATTTCATTCTTCGTTTATAAAAAAAAGTATTTAACGATTGCAATGTTAATTATTTTGTTTAAAAATTAAATTTATATTTTGATTTATAAATTTATTTTCTTTATGATCATATTTTGTTTAAAAATTAAAAGGAAGTAAATTTTAAATAAATTAAAAAAATTCTTTGCGAGTGTAGAGTTTTAGAAAAAATATTTCCGGACATAGAAATCAATCATTGACACATTTAGGCTGGTTTAATATCATTTAAAAATTTGTAATTGAGGACCAACAACATAATCCTACGTCATTTCATTCATTGCAATAACAGAACTCTATGGCCCTCAGTTATAGACGTCCAAAAATTGTATGCGGTTTTCAGATAGTGATCTCACTTTGAAACTGTTGGCTGCGAATGCGTTAATAGTGACATGTTCCAATTGTTGTTATAGAATAACTATTCTGCGTGAACCAGCTCGAAGCGTTCACGATACACAAAAACCGACTAAATTTCTGAATACATCTATTGTTTATTTATATGAATGGAAAAGAAAAACAAATAACAAAAAACCTCTTTTCCGTTCTCTTTTTCCGTAAATTACAAAACTTTTTAGCCTGCATGTCAAGAAACAAAGCATCGTAGCACAAGCGTTTCGAAATATGCTAAACTCGACACGGTCAGCGCTCACATCGAAGGGACAGCTCTGCCGGGCGCAACTCAGCGAGACGACCGTCCAAAAAGTTTTTCGGACGCGTCTGCGACTGACGTACTTTTCGCCAAGCTCGAGTACCGTTACGACTCTTCTTTCCGACAATGCGACACCGCGACACCGCTACAAAGCTTTCAAATCATATTTCGGTAAAAACTTCACTTTATCTACGATTATAGGGGAAAGGTGCAGTGACTGAAAGGTCTCAACGATTGTGTAACACTTT
This sequence comes from Vespula pensylvanica, assembly GCF_014466175.1. Taxonomy (NCBI): domain Eukaryota; kingdom Metazoa; phylum Arthropoda; class Insecta; order Hymenoptera; family Vespidae; genus Vespula; species Vespula pensylvanica. Next base: position 4,494,243 of record NC_057694.1, read on the forward strand.
AGTAAATTTAAGCGTAATGACATTTTCATTCGTTTGGTTAGTAATACTATTTTCAATGTTGATCAAAAAGTAATTAAACTTAACTGAAAAGAATTAGGACAAATCTTTCTTTACTTTTTTTTGAAACGTTCCTACGTTATTCAAATTTAAATAATAACATATTCAAGTGCATCATTATAAAAATTATAAGTTCATATTAACATCTAATTATAGCTACATAGAACTAAAATTGGTTACTTTCCCAACATTAAACTGACATTGTATCTTTGATGAATGAATTTTTTTATTGGATCACAAAATTTTAACGAAAGTGTGCGACACATTCAAAAATATATGCAATATATTTAATAACATGATAAGTAACACGATAAGTAACATCGATTTATTTTATTCATCGTTCATATTATTTGTGCTAAATGTGTTTCGTTCTTTACGTAGAGGTAGAAATACACGATGCAATTGAAGTTCAACATCTTTACTATACGCTTTTTATCATTGAATTTCACAAATGAAATCCGCCTGAGGAAGTATGAAAAGTTTATTGGATCTTATGGAAATTTTTAAAAAAGCAGTGCGCACCGCGTTTCTGACGGAAAAGTTAAATCCGTGCCAAAGTTATACGGAATGAAGGTGCATCATGCGTGCGACGGAAGTAACGAAGGTTTTAACGAGTCGAACAATGATGCGTGATTGGAAGGTCGGGCGTATGTACCGTCGCAAGCACCCATATCGTTTTCAGTAACGATTTACAAGTAGACTGGCCAATGCGAATCAAGAGAAAGAAAAAGGAGGGAGAGAGAGAAAGAGAGAGAGAAATAGAAAAGGAAAAAAATAAAAAGGAAGAAAGAGACAACCAAAAGGTTTAATTAATACTTTGCTCGTTTCCTCCCCGCGCGAAGCTTGGACGGTGTAGGGCGCGTGCACTCACTGCCCCGACTGGCATCGAATTAATAACGAGTCGGGATTTCCCGACGTACTGGAAAGCATCTGCCGGGACTCGAAAGCCCATCCGTAAAACGTAATTTTGAGTTTAAATTACGGAAACGTTTTACGCGCTAAGTACTACCAAAAGGCAACCTTCTCTTTTCGGATAAGTAAACCTGATTTAATTGTACGCTACGTCATACGATTATCGGCATCGATGTTTTTTTCATCTAAACAAAACCGATTCTTTTAATTTATTCAGTAAAATTTAGAGATTTATCGAGTAAAAAATCAATCTTACGATGAAAAAGTACAAATAGATTTAGATTATTGCTATATTTTTTACAGTGAAACCCTTGAAAGTGGAAATCTTGGAGAAGGACAAAACTCTTTCGGCAGGAAAAAAGTACGAGGTCGAGTGTCGAAGCACAGGTTCGAAGCCAGTAGCGAATTTGACTTGGTGGAAGACTTCGAAACAACTTAAAAAGATGGCAAAAAATGTGAGTAAGAACTCTTTTCCAATGTACATAATTTATTTAATCCGCTTAGTCCGCCATTGCAAATTTTCAAATCGTTAGTAATTTTCTCATACATATCCTTTCAATCTTCTTATCGCAATGAATACCGTATCGGTTTCTTTTTCTCTGCTTCTATACGAAAAGAAGATGAAAGTAGATAAAAAGTCAAATAATATCACAAATACAAAATAGGTCGTAGTTAGTTATCGGTCACGTTTAGTAGATCGGCTTAGCGAATATCGTGCCACCCAATGGAATTGCTCGTTGAAAAATCGATATCCAGTCGGTGGTATAACGTACGAGCAAATGAAAAATAATGGTTGAAAGCGCGAATACACAGAGACTCAACAGGGTGACGTAAGCGAAAAATAACGGTAGCAGAAGCACTGGACCGCGAACCCTATGCGTTAGATTGCGGTACGCCACGCTAAAACATGACCTTTCCGTCAATTGATTTTCACCTTTTATCTCGGAAAAAACATAAAGATTACCGAAGCTTGAAATAATAAAAATAACACTATATCCATTGTCATAATCATAAGTGTACAGGAAGTGTATAGGAAATATGGCATGCACGGAAAGAAAATCACAAATTATTAAGTTACTACAAAATATTTGTGAAAATGTTTATATTACAATTCGATAAATCGATATTTTTTAACTCAGTCGCAATTATAGCATTATGTAGTTATGGAAAATATATGATGCAATTAACATCGTTAATTACACATTAACACCAATTAAAAGCTACAACTAATCTGTTCACTTCGATCAGAAGATTTTTTCCTTTCAGCGGCAATCGCATAAAATTTTCTATGTGTTTTTTAATTTATGAAATACTCATGATTTTTAAACAGGCCATCGAATGAAATCAAAATTAATGTTTTAAACGCTGAAATGTATCTATGCTCGTATATATAACAATCGTCAAATAATACATAAGAATACAAAAAGGTTTATAAGAACGATTATGAAAAATTTTTGATTCGATATATCAAAAAATTTGGAAAATAATCTTCCGTTATACTTTTCGTTATGTCAGAAGCATAAGAAATTCTCTACAGTCGTATCTGAAAAAGGGGGCGAGAACGACGAGATATCGGTCGTAAAATTCTTCTCAAACTGGGTCCATCTTCCGAAAGCAGCTTTGCTCGTGGCGAGCCGCTTAAGCTTAAACCATCGAGCCAAGTGAACTTTCCTTACTTCACAACGAGCCAAATTACTTTGAAAGTTAAACAAAGATAAGCACGCTCGCCTACTCAACAACTAGGAGCTCTGTCCTTCGAAAGTGGAATTCTATTGAGACTATAGACACGCGCACATGAAGGCAATGCTCCAGGAGTTGGTAATGGTTGATAATATGAACTATTCCTATAAAACGAAGATATTTTATAAATGAACACTAATAGATTGGATTAAGGAAGAAACCGGTAACGTGTACCACGCAACGATATAATATCTTGGTGCGATGGTTCTAAAGTTTCTATTTGCATATTTCATTTAGCTCGACTTATTCCAACACGCCACCCGTGCCTTTCCTACATCCCGTTACTTTCTAGCAAAGTATTTCCCTTAAAATGGGGAAGGAAGGTTACTACTCGTCGTCGTCGTCGTCGCCGTCGTCGTCGTTGAGGGGATGAAGCTCGCAGAATCGAGAGTGTAATGAGTGCGACGACAAAAGGCTCCTCTGGCTTTTATACGACACTACTAAGAAGATTAGGCGGGCGAGATATGATTTCAATAAAATTAAATCCGTTGTTCGATATTGGCTACGAACTAACGAATTTCTACCTAATACTTTTTAATACATTATTCTTTACTTTCGTTCGATATAAAGTAAAAAAGTAATTATTATTTATTACAACTATTTTACTGCTCCAACGACATGTATTTCCTTGCTTGGATACTTCGTTCTCGAAAAAAAAATGTATGCGTGTTAATCGCGTCAATGAGTTTAAAAGATTTTTTTGCGACGTGAATTCTTGTATTTCAAGTTTATCTTAAGATTCCAAGGAGTTGGTTCGTCGAATCATTCGATCGCAGTACTAATTATTCTCCTCCACGTCGAAACTTGACGATCATTGGGAGTTCATTGACCTAGAATTCGCATAGCGAACGAAAAAGCACGAAAGCGCTTTCGTGCCTGGAAGGGATTACGCTCGAGAGCTTATTATGTCGGGTGACCCGTTTGCCTAATTATACGTTCGCACCACTCATATCGTGCGAATAGCACTAAAGAACTATATTTGGAAACGAAATAGTGTTTATTTTTGTAAATAGAATATTTAAAGTTCTTAAAAACATTCTCTTAAACGATAGATAAAGACACGGATTGAAACATCACGTTGATGGCTGGTCGTTTAACGCTTTCAAAGACGTTCGCTTTTCTTTTTGTAATATTTTGTCGTAATAACGCTCTGCGTTCGATTAAATACTCCGATGTAATCGAATAGATTTCTAAGTCGAATATCCCCAGGCATTACAAGATATCTCGTTCGAACTAGGTAGATAATAGAACGTATCTCGCTGATAACGGTTAATAGGTCGTAGACATTATTTCGAAATGAATTTATATTCCATTTTATTTCCGTTTCTAATTATAATACGATCGATTAGAAATAAGTGCACTTTAAGGACAAATATTGGCTTATTTCTCATATAAGTGAATAGTTCCTTATCAATGTAAGTCATAGTCGAAAATCTTTTGTAGAAGAAAGTTACTTCTAAATCGAAATTTTGATTATATGTCTCTTTACATACCAATAGTAATCAGACAATACTAAAGATTACATTGTGAAACTCGTATTAGCCGATGGTCTTTTCGATAGAGCGTATTCGTACAACGTAAGTTGCTTTTCAATTCAGTTGTATAAGTTTCTGAAGGAGACGAACTTGAAAGATCTGAGGATGATCGAAATATGTCGTTGATATGGAAATAGCCATACCTTTAGTGTTTAGAAAAAGGCGAATTTAGAAAACCGCTGAACAACGTCGAAGGGCTGCTAGACTGTCTATGAAAAAAAATTTCCTATGCTTTGACCGATCGTCTTTGCGAGGAACGGTCGAGATTCCTTACAAATCTACATTCATAAAAATATATTCTCTAAAGTCTTTGATCTCTTCTCCCTTGGGTACGGGAATAGGATGAAAGAGGTTCTGACATGGTATTTTCCATGACAGAACGGGATTCGATCGAAACCGAACGCCTTTGCGAATCTCAAAACCGATATGACACTCACATTGATGGACCCGCGAAGAAAAGATACGACAAAACTAGTGCTTTCCGATGATCAGGTCGATTCAATTTACGTCAAATCGAATTTTTTCGTTTACAAAGTTCGCCGTTTGATTTTCGCTTTCTCTTTCCCTTTACCATTAAAATCATTTTGCTCGCTTGTAAACATCGCTTCTTACAAGATATTTTTAAAAAATAAATAGATAACAGATTATAATAGGTAATTATCTTTCAAAGGAAGTCTTTCATATTATCATTTGACGATCGAAAATGCCAAGATTAAAAGTTTAGCACTGCGAAGTCGATGTGAAGCGAAAGAAGTTCGAAAAGAGAACTTGCCGTTGATATTCAACGAGAATGTTCAAGATAACTATGTTCCATTAAAAGAGAACGAAAGAGGAAATGTTATAGCCATTTTATAGTTTAATTATAAGAGTTTCAACCTTTTTAACTTACGGTATAACATCGAAGGAAGAAATGATCGGACGACGCATTTAGACGTCTTCACAGTTCTTGACGAGACGGCAAAAGGAAAACGGAAGAATCGGTCCGTATGTCATGATCAAACGTCGTCGTTCAATCTAATAATTTCAATAAGTGCAACGAGGTATTCACTAAATAAACCTAAAGGCTTTCGTAGAAATCGTGAATGCGAAACTGAAATTTTCGAAAGCTCGATTATTAATTTACGAGTGAGTAAACGTGCCTACATACCTATGTATATACCTCAACGGGTCGTAGTTCAATTGAGATAGAGAAGGGCGATAATTGACGATAAATTTATCTCTATAATATAACGACGTTCGACTCTCGAACTATCACGTAAATAATAAAGCTTTTAATACGTCATTTTATTCTCTTCCTCCCATTATTTCGACTCACCTTCGACAAATCTGTGCAGCGCTCATTAAACATCCTGTGCGTTAAATAAAGGCCCGATATTCGGAGAAAATATGAGAGCTTAATGATTTATGAGAATTTCAATGTACCAAAACTGCCGGTGCTGCTCGGATTAACTGTTTCATGCGAACGACAGACAGTTTGATAATAATTTATCGAGCTTACCCGTGAAATTGCCATCGAACCTGGAAGCATCTGGACTGATAGCGAAACCATTAATAATCGTCCTTGCTCATATAATGAAGTTTCGAAGAAGCTTTATCTCAAAATGAACTGAATTTGCAGCATTTCATTCTTGACCATAATTTTTCCCGATACTGAAGCGGTTCTAAAAAATGATTTTTCTTTGTAACATACATTATTAAAACGATTCGAAATATTCACTTTAATTACGTATTAAACTTAAACCAAAAAGAATCGTATCTAAATGTAATTCATTGACATTTAAAATAATAAAATAACGACCTCTGTAAAACATTCGCTTCCATAATATTTACAACCGGCAACTGCATTGATGACACACCGCGAATAATTAAAATGTAATGGTTGAACTTATCCCAAATATAAATCGCTCGAAATATTCGACATGTTAAAAATATCATGAAGATTTAAAAAAGAAAAGTTTTACCACTGGAAAAATTCGACTCTCTTTGTATATTCTAAATAACGATAACGAATCAAATACGGCTGAAGTGTCAACGGACTGTTCGCACGGCGTGCAAATTACTTTCGTCTGCCTTTGCGTCGCTCTTCAAACCAAGTTGTTCCTGTTACCGGCCGACTTGTGTTATACTTATCTACGTGTTTCTGGTTGGCAAAGGAAAGCAGACTGTGTTTAATCAGACACGTTTTGCCAAGCGGCTTTAGGTTAAGGCGACACCGTCGACGCCCGGGGTGCCGGCACCTAATTCGTGAAATCCATTAGTCAGGACGAGAGGTCGTTCCCCATCGCCCACCCTCTTCGAAGTGCTGACAACGAGAGTAATAGCGATGGCGTAGCGATAATAGGTGGCGCCTTGCCGAGGACGATATGTCTGCCCAACCGTGTCTATGTCCGCGCCTCCATTAAAAGATCCTTTTCCCTTCTTCAAAGACGAATCCACTCGAAAGAATTCCATGTAGGACAGTTTGCTAGTGCAAAAAAATTACATATACGCAAGTTTCTTTGAAGAGAAGAACATTTTTTACAAGTCTGACTCGAGATTGTCTTTCGACAATACCGATGAAAAGACTCAGCGACAACGGGAGCACGATATAGAACTTTCGTCATAGACGCGAAAAGTGAAAGACGAAAGGCAATGGACGAACATGGATCTCAAAAAAAAAAAATTAGTCGAACAACGGTGCATATCCGCTCTCGTATTATTTTTCCTAGAGAATGAAACTGAGTCAGTAAGAAAAGCACGACTGTTATATACAATATAATCTGTCTGAAGCCAACCCTCTAATTCCAGACGGGATATTTTGGACATTTTTTTTTTTTTTTCTTTAAATGCTGACAGCGTAGTGATTTTAGTAGGAAAAAAAAATGTAAGAAGAAAAAAGAGATCGAGAGAGAAGGGAGGACAGGAAGAGAGAGGAAGAAAAAAGAGAAGGAGAAGAAGAAGTAGAGTACGAAATGGAAGCCGAAGAAAAGGCAAAAGGAAAACTTGCGGAAGCAGGAAATCTCTAAGCGAAGCTCTCCTTTTTTTTTGCTTCCTTTGGCTCTATGTATCTGGAAATCCTCCGAAGAGTAAAATGTGCACGCGGATTTATCTCTCCAAGCCGATCCTCGAATAATACCGCACAGAGCACAGCTGGTACCATTCTGATGTATATATCGATCATTATCGCAATTGTACAAATAATTAACAATGATTATTCTGTACGCGTCTCTAATACGTTGCCGTTTCATTGTGATATTGAAAAGAGCGATCGATAAAAGGAAACACGTAGTCACAATTAATAAGCTTATAAAAAAAGATGAGTGCTGGACATCAACATGAATCATCAATTATACTAAAAAATGTATCATTATGTCTTGTAGAATAAATATTTAAAGACAATATCCTAAATCGAACGTGTCAATATCGAATACATTCGGATCATGAATAATTTCGAAAATCGATCTTTCTTTCTCTCTTTAAATAAATAAAACAAAAATAAAAAAGAAATTAATTCCAGTCCTTGGGAATGCAGCGTCACGCGTTATAAAGAGAAAAAAGCACGATAAAAATTGCGTCTGGCAACGGTTCGCATTTCTCGTTCTCGGTAACATTCCATATACCTTGCTGCTATCTACGTCTCTTTCAACTTGCAAGCGAGATCTCTCGTAATTCACATCGGACGGCAGAATCTTCCTCTTTATACTCGTATATGTGCATATATATGCATATGTATGTATATCTAATGTGCGTATACGTATAATATCGTATCCACGATATGCTTTTAATACCAAGGCCAATTCCATCTCGCTTCGCGTGATTTTAATATCGAAGAATTCGACCGACTTCGAATGATGCTTTCCTCGTTATCTCACCCTGTACTTAATTTAGTTAAATCGAATTATGGAAAATTACATATTCTCTTCTTTTTCCACAAAACCTTTTACAAATCAGTTCGTAATTACTCAATGTAATAAACATCAATTATTCATCAACGTTTTGTACATATCTGAGGAAAAACCACGAGTTTTTCCATCTATTACAATTTTGAAATAAAATACTGAATTGCGAAGTATTATTTACCGTTTATTCGCCGTAAAGCGACAAGCGAAATAAAATAAGACGAATCTAGCATTGTACGACTTTTTTCTTCACCTCAATGACGATTGAAATTTTATGGAAATTGTAACGATCGATATTGAAACAGACAGATAGATAGATAGATAGATAGATAGATAGAGAGAGAGAGAGAGAGAGAGAGAGAGAGAGAGAGAGAGAGAGAGAGAGAGAGAGAGAGAGAGAGAGGAAAGAGGAGTAGAGTTGACCGTACAAATAGACGATATCGCGTTAATTTTAGCGTGGTCACGTTTAACTATGGAATTCAATACGAACAGCCATTTTGCATATCATCAATTTATAAACTCGTAATAAGAGATAGACAGTATGCAATTTATTGAACAACCAACAAATTTGATCCATGTGAAATCGGATCTCATTGCTTTGATAAAAATTGATCCCATACTGAAAAAGGTACAAAAGTTACACAAAAAAAAGGATTCTCTGTTAAAGTCCCCATTATTCGATTTATACTTTGATCCGACCAAAAAGTATAAAGTTTCGTTATTCTTATAATCATGCGTTATACCACATGGGTTTGCTTTCGGTTCGAATTAATAATTACTTGAATATGGTTTATTCAATAGTATAGGATAGGCTAGAAATTCCTAGGTGATTTTAAAAATCAATTACTTTTAAAAACTTTTAGTATAAGTTCACTTTTCAAATCGTAAAACTACAAAATTAACTACAAGCGTTTACCAATCGATAAATCTCTATTTCATCATACTTGACAAATCTAATAATAAAAAGTATTTAAGTAATTTTACTTGTCAAAATAATATATATCGATAGAAGAAAAAATGAAATTAATAAGACATAAATAGGTGTAGTATGTTAATTGAAAGTTATGATCCATTATAAAGGAATAAAATTATAACGATTCATAAGACATATACTGGTTAAAAATTGTTCATTTGATTAAATGTTTAATGAATGTTTTCCTAATGTTTAATGAAAAATACTTAGTTTCAGGAAGGAGGTACGAGCGTAAGCGTGCTCCAATGGATACCAAACATCGACGATGACGGCAAGTTTCTTGCGTGTCGTGCAGAGAATCCAAAGTTACCAGAAGCAGCCATAGAAGATCGATGGAAACTGAAAGTGCACTGTGAGTACGTTCTTCCATTCGATCGTCCCGAATGATAGGAAAAACTAAAACGGGAAAAGAAAAAGGTGAAGGATATCGCGGTTTCAATACTTTCGAAGCGATCCTCTATAACGAAAAGAATAAATTCGATTATTCCGATAAATTCCTCAAAGCTAGTAAGGACAAAAGAGGAGAGACGTATCAAGCGGGATTGGAATTTCATTCGAACGCAAGCGTATTCTACACTACGATCGTCCTCAAACAAGGATCCTCGTAATTCTCGATCGTCTTTAAAGGAAAATCGTCTTGATACGGTAGAAAACGTTCTTCTCCCCCGTCTCAAACAAAAGAAAAGTTTAACGCTTGCTATTCAAACGGATCGAGCAACTTATTACATTGATTTTAAAGCGAGCTAAAAGATTTAACTGATTGTTGAAAAGCCAATCAAGAAGAAAGCTTTGAAAATCTTTCCTTCCTTATCTCGATCCAAAATCGCACCAACATCGACGTAACAGTCAAAGTCCGTGCCATAAATATCGATGGAAAACGCAAAGTTATCTCGCATAATATCGATCGCGATATTCCGATGACATAATTGAACGGACGAATATGGCGATTTGTCATATTCGCAAGAGAAAGATCGAAACGGAAATAATAGACCGTCAAATTTGGGAACTTATTCACGCGAAATTATGTACTCCTTATCCATTTACATCTAATTTATCGTGAAGAAGATTTAGGTGTAGGAGATCGCACAGCGGAAACGTCTGCTTGTTTCCGGCAGATACGAGCTATCGTTATCCGTTTATTTACGACAATGTCCGATCGGCCACTCGATGTGTCCTGTATTATCCCTCCGTTCGCATGTATATGCGAACATTTGGCATTAACTCGCTACGTAATCGCTATGGCATCACCCGCACATTCTCGTAGAAATCTCGATGTTAGTACTCGATTTCTCCGCTAACTATAGTGCCAGCCAATTCACTCTCTTCTTGTTTGTCTATCCGTCTGTTCTTGTTTCCGTCTCTCTCATTTTATCTGTTTCGAAATACATGCACTCTCATATTGGCCGATTTATTTTTAATCCATTTGCACGATAACAATTTAAAAAAATATACTAAAAATATTCCATCAATTTGTTACGGAAATATACATTTCCACATAACCATTTAATTTTAGTATTGTCCATGCGATGCATACGTTTAGAATATTCCGATTTTGTCAAATAACGTCATACAATAATTTATAAAATAACATCGTCTCATATTAAAATCGTTAATAATGTATGCTTTTTACATTCCTTTTTCTTTTTTTTTTTTTGATATCAGATTTTCCTGTTATTCCGTAAGTCGAAGTTTTATAAACAAATTGATTTAGTTAATTTTGAACTAAATGAATTTTGCAAGAATCGCATTATAAGAAGTATTCAAGGAATGCGAGGAAAGAAGATTACAGCAGTGGACATGTAATTTTCAGACGAAACTTTCGCTTAATAATCTTCCACCAATAAACAGATTCCTGTGGGAAACAGCGCAACGAACATACTTGGAGATCTCTTCCATTCTTACTTCATTCTTTCGTTATTTGTATATACGATTTGTATTTTTCACTTTTGTTCTCTTTTTATTTCTAATACTCTATCGGATTCTCCAATTCCTGCGTCGATCTCTTTCGTATCGCGACGCTTCAAATTCGAGTTCAAATTTGAAGAAAAAGCGTATATCTTCTGTTTATATATCGTAAAATTGTTAACATACATCAACTTCTCTTTAAATGAAATGATAATATTCAAAAATGATAATGTCAATCTCTTCCAAACGTTAATTTTGTTCTCTACATGAGACGAATCGTAATGCATTTCAAAATGAAGTATATCGCGAATAGGATGAATGGCCATCGTCGTTACAAAGTGGCTCATAACCGTGCATCTATCAACGTTAGCATCGCCCTGTCAGTGGTAACGATATGTACTTTATCAGACACGTGCTGCACGGCTATCCTAACTTGTGCCACCACACGCGTCGTATGCACCTACACGTGTGTATATAAACATGTAATGCGACACGACTGCGGTTAAGAAAACATTAATATTGACTTTTTCGCTGTCCATTTCTTCGAATCGAAGCAGTAACAAATTTTCATTGACATCGAACTATTAAGATTATGGATTATATTGTATTAAATATTTCGATAATATCGATAGGAAACAGATACACAAGATAAAGATAAGACAAAGCGGTTCTCTAGCGATTACGCGCCACTAGGTTAATTTCCAATAGCAATTTAGCTCGTTAGGCGTGTCGATGTGCAATGTAATTTATCCCAGGGGAAGTATTAATAATCAACATGGTTACATACAATTCGACTCCATGTGGCTAGATTGGGTCTCTGCCGCAAGGTCGTAAGCGGGTAATGGTAGGTGTAGAATAACTAGAACGTAGATGAAAGAGAAAGGGGGCTGAGGTTAACCGCATACCCCATGTCACGTGGTTAACGATCTGTTCAGTCGCATGAAAACTATTGCACCACGTAAAATTCACGATTAGAGCTCTTTCGGTATCCACAAATATTTTGTATCCTTCGATCCTACAGATCGAATATGCTATCAATGAAAGTCTAACTGCAATCGAGCGATTAAAATCGCCGAAAAAATATCGTTCCGCTTTTTACACGAAGATGACTGTTTACCTTACTTTAAAAAATATTCATCGACGTACGAAAGACATCAACAAAAATCTATGTAGCTAATCGGTCTTGAACATTGTAAAAGGTACGAATACGATCGATTTAATCTACTTAATATAATCGGTTTAATCTGCTTAATACGATCGATTTAATCTGGTTGATATCTTATGCACTCATGATCGAGATAGGTCGTGATCAACGTTCGCACTCTCGATGCAAAACATATCCTTTGGAAAAGCTTACAAGCTTGCAAAGAGTAATAACCGCACAAAGGGATATAGAACGGAATCTCTATTCGAGCGGAATCTCTTCCCTCGATATGTGTATTCGTTGTAGGTACGTTAGTACATTTGCCTAATCGATACGGATGGACGAATGCCGAGCAACAATAACATTAGCGAGGAGTAACGTTGTTGCACTACCGACGGAATATCGTTTACATGATATCGTGAAATAAATTCAAATTCAACATCTCATTAAAAATGAAATTACAATTATTATGATATATTTATATTATTCCTTAAGCATTATCCCAGTATTGTTGGAGAAATAACATTTATAAAAACTATAAAGGATTTGTGAATATATTTTTTTTTAACTTCTACATACGTACATACGATACTAATTCGCGTTCACTTTAATCCCAACACAAAAAGTATTTACATCGATGTTAAACCGTAGGAAGAGACAAGAACGACAAAATTAAAATAAATATATCTAAACTTATGTGATCGTTAAGAACGGTACGTTGTACTCTAAAAGAAAAAAATCCGATTAAAAATAGAATTCATTACGAAGAAATATTCAATCGAAATCGAAATCGTACTTGCTGAATGATCTCGCTGGATGAAAGATCGGAGTCTATTAACCATTGATGAAAATGAAATCGCAGACGTGGAGGAGTTGGTTCTTCAAGGGTTGGTCGACGCCATGCGAGTTAGCACTGGTATCGCGTCAGGCGGTTAACGATCTGTTCGTTCAAGCGAATGCTCCTCATCGCAAATTCTCGTGCGTCGTCCCACGTGGAATGCTGGGCATAGTGCGTGTTCATTTACTGGAAAGCTATTTCGTAGTTCCCATTATCGGACGAGTCATACAAACTCGAATTCACCGTAACCAACCTTACCTTCCTACGAACGAAGAATCGCACCTCTAAACTTCTCGTTTTCTCTTTCTCTTTGATCACTCATTCAAATATCAAAGCTCTTCCTTGAAATTTCTTTTCCATTAAATATGGACTTTTATCTAAATTGCGGATTAATTTTGTCTCTGTGTGATGTCTCCGCAACCATTATGCGTCGCCTTAGGCAAATCAACGATTTCTTTTACTTCAACCGAGATTTTCAATTACTCATCAGGCTTACTCATTTATTCGCATTCATTATTTTTTTCTTCTAGTTCAGAAAAATTGTCATGAAAAAATACAGAAAACTTGAGATTTAGACCTCAGGGATTTATATAGAAATATCTTTTCCAGAAGTAATAGTTGCTTCATCTCATTTCATTTTTCATCCGTCAGAATGAATCTCTAAACATGTTGCAACACTCTCATTTTAATTCCCTACGTTTAATTACTCTGCTTGTGTTTACTTTCGCGTTTACCTTTTCTATGCAATCGCTTTGCACGTTTGTTTTATTTTCTCTTTTTGACATGTATCATTTTACTTGCAAACTACAGTATTTTATTGCGTATATATTGTTGACTGACGGTAAACTTTTTTTATATAAATCATAGATACATTTATTAAACTTGACAAAATTACCTTAATGATAAATGCCTGAATTTATAAAAAGAAAAACAGACGTTACAAACGAATAGATTTCTTTTCTTCTCATCTGCTCATGTGATTTTTCAGAAAAACGAAATAGACAATAGAAAAAAAAACGTGACGTTTCTAACGGGAAGCTATAATGCACCACGGCATCGTCTTTGAGCAATTGTAAGAGCCTTAAGCTCTTTGGAAAACTGGAAACAGTTTAGTTTAGAGAGTTGTTTCGAACGAGAGAAAAGAGGAGGAGATCGAGCAAACGTGAGCTCTATAAATTGGACAGAAAAGGATTGCTACTTGCGAAGCACGAACGGAACTTTGTCGTTCGCTCGCGATAAAACCTAGCTACTTTGAAGAAGAAATTTAGCCATTTGCAGGGTACATCGAAAAATCGAAAAAATTCTCCAAGCTCTTCGAGCAAAAATGTGAGCTCGAAATGACATAAAGCCGATAATTACTTCACTAATCTGTAGCAACCAGAAAAATTTGGTGACGAAAGATACGTCAAAAACGTTGATAAACTATTTCGATACTAGACGTATTAAATGGAAAAGGGAAAGGAAATTTGATTCTTGGTAAAGAAAAGAAGATATTCGATAGCAAGCATGTAGAATGATTTCTAAGAGAACGTAGAGACGGCTTTTCCTTCGCTTTCCTTGCCAGCATCTCTAGTAGACGCACCATTGTAAAGAGCTACCCACTCCACAAATCACGGCATACGATAAATGTTCACCGCTGGTTTTACCCAGTTATTTATTACCATGCGCGGCTATGGGAGTTAAGAGCGAATACTCGAGATAAAGGTTCACTCGTGTTACTTACTCTCTTTCAAGATCGCCTAATCGACATCCTTGAAAATTGTAAAAATAAAATCTGATTCATCGATTTATTGTGCTTTGAGAATCGAATCTTTAATTTCATTGAAAAAAAAAAAGAAATAAATAATTGAGAGGTATCCCTCTGAATCGAAGATTCCTTTTGTCTTGACATAAAACGAGCTTTAATTACATAATTAAAGTACTCGTGAAATACGATATCTCTTGTATCTTTGATAGAAATAAGTATTTACCTCGAAATGGAAATACAGGAGAAACGAGGAGAAAAACTTCGAATCTTATCTGGTGAATCATCACAGAGGCAACATTGAAGATTACTACAGAACTACAGAACTATCATTAAACGTATTTACATCAACGTTAATTAATTCACAGAATTTACTCTTAAATTATAATCGAGCAAAAACCAACTATGAAACGCTTTCACCTTTAATGAATCTAAATATTGACGGATTATAATTTCCATTCCTATTTATTACTACTGCCATGCAATTGCAAACTTCTAAATGCTTAATCTCACGTAGCAAAACAGTATCGCTACGATAATCAATTAAAGGTAGGATACTTCAATTTATCGGAATATCGTCAAAGGACATATTGCAGAACTCGTATTTTTTATTCTTCAAATGCTTCACGTATTCAAATAATGATCTTCTCGCTGATGGAATATACGATTATTAAATCTGCCGTAAAACGAATACTCGGATTAATATGTTATGGACGAAAGCATTTAATAACGATAACGCGATTGCATTAGGTATCTATAAGCAGCATATACGTGCGCGTTTATAAATCTCTTTATTTTGATATAAGCCGTACGTCGACATCCGTTACAATGTAAAACGTATTTTATCGCGCTACGTGAGAATTTTATTTATTACTTATATCTACTCGAACCATGCAAAAGTTTTGTTTTACTGCTTAAAGAAGATTCTGTAGATTCTGTAGTTGCAGATAGTCGGTAAACAAAATTCATCCAATCCGGCTGCATATTGTCGCATCGATATTGCGTCACGAACGAATAACCAGAACCATCAACACCGCGATTGGACTCACTGCATTTTGCACATTCGCATAGGGAAACACAACATGGTTGTGCTCGAGATACTTTATTTTCCCTCATTCCTCTCGCCGAGAAGCGATACTCTCGTTGAAGTTTCCTCTTTGTTTCCTCGTGGTATTTAAATAAATTCATACGAAGCTTCGTTGCATATCGAGTTTCGAGTTTTCAGCCCCGACTCGCGGCAACGGAACATATAGAAAATCCATATCGTCCTTCTTTGCAAATTTTTCTTCAACCGAGTTTTTTTACGACAATAGACAAAAAACTAACAAAACAAAGCAAAAAAAAAAGAAAAGAAAAACAAAAAGCAAATACTTTCGTAAGTCGCTATTAAACTGAAATATCTCTTTACATCGATGATATTTATGCGCTTCATTTCGATAACAAGTTTCCGTCGGAAACTAGATTGGATGTCGCTGTGAACGAAAAGTTTCGTAATTCCGTTGGAAAATTATTGCGAAGAAACGCGTCGCGCAATTCGTCTTGGGAGATGCATCTTCGCGAGAGTTTCTCACGTTCTCGAAAGAGACCATTCGTTTAAAATGAAGAAACGATTTCGTTTCTACGTTGAAAAAGTAGAAGGGAACGATGAAAGAGCGAAAAAACGGAAAAGCGGGGAAAGAGATTCCGGGAAAATTTGTGAGTTTGGCCGGCTCGATGCATCGAGCATATCGGGAAACCGAAAGTTCTTAGCGAGGGGATGGTCCCGATTTTACGAGGCCTTCCGATTTCCGTGCATCGCGCGTCTGGCTGGCTTGCGCACGCAAACCTGAGAACATATCTTTCTGGCAGGCTTTGCTCTGCGACCCCATTCTTCCTCTGGTCTAGCCTTATTTCCTTCTGCCAAGCATTTTCTCATCCGTCGATGGCACCTTTATTTGCAATAAATCGCAGAGAAACCGCCCGCTTAGAGTATATTTACTACGATCTTACCGCTTTGCTGCTACGAAACAGATCGTCCATTTTCCGCGGAACGAATCTAGAAATGGTGATAGCACGCCTTATGTTTAACGCAACGATCGAGACACTTCTCACGCTTCTCAGTAGAGAACGTCGATGTGCATCAATTCATCATCCGTTATTCTTACTAACTGATCGAGCATCGATATTCGAGTCGTAGCTTAGCTCAATTTTCGTCCTTGGAGTACAGCCAGTATCGTCCAAGCTGATATTACCATGCAAACTTGTAAAAGTGCCAAATAGGAGATAAAAGAAAGGTTATTGCCGGCGGAAATGATGCCGGCACAGTGTGATCACAAATGAAAATTTTCGACAAAAAGCTCAAGTTAGTTGCTTTTACTTACTTTCCTTTTATAATCGGTGAATTTCCGATATATTTGATTTTTTTGGAAGATCGAAATCCTTTAATTCATTAACTACTTTTCTCTTCCTCAAGTCTTCGTCAAATCAATAAATTAAGCTATGAGCTATTTGTGATTTCGGCATGACCGTGGCGAAAGAGGAAAGGAAATTTGGAAAATGTATGAAACTTAGCACACGTCAAATTTAAATGTACTGGAAATATTCGAGGAGCTTTTACCATTTCGATTTTTTCATTTCGTCGATCACTCGAAAAGATGAGAAGGAGAAAGTGAACGAACGAGCGAACGAGCTAAAAGAACGACTTGAATGTAAAAAAATATACGTGCTTGTGAAATATAGGAATACCCGACCACTCTCGTCTTTTTCCAACGCCATCGCCCTTTCCCTTCGCTATTTTCATATTCTCTATATGTATGTGCTTCAAACGATACGCTCTCCGAAATCCATTTTCCTGCATATCGTAATCTAAACTCGAAAGTACTCTCTCGCGATAGTATATCACCGATAAGCGTTATAAATGAAAATGCACGAAAGATTTTTTCGATGCTCGCACGAAAGATTTCATTGAAAAAACGTTTAAAACACGTCTCCACTGACGACGGTCGATTTTAAAAACACAAATTGCTTTTCTGCTACGTTATTGAAATCTATGGTAACGAAAGATCTTTGATTATTAATATCAATAAGATGTCTCTTCGATATTTCGATATATCAGGACAAATGCATATCCTTGCAATTAAATGTAGATCTGCATAGAAAGTATTAAAAGACAAAATAAATTCAAAAGGATGATAATACATAGTACACACGGATAGATAGATAATTTTTTTCTTTTTTAATACTTTTCCAAGATCTAAAGGCTTTAAGTTCAAATGGACGAGTAACATTCTTTTCGGAAACAGAATTCTTCGAATATCCTACTATCTCTTGTGCAGATACCTTGAAGAAAAATAAGGGACGATAGAACAGCGCTCGAAAAAGGAACGATCAAGAGTATTAATGCCTTGCGATAATTTTTACCTTGTGAAGAATTCATTTTATTTCTTACGATCGTTCGAGTACATACGAATGGAATATAAAGACGAAGAAAAAAATAAAAGTGAATGACAATGCAAGATCCGGTCTTTTGCTCGAGCGCTTGGTATTTTACGTAGTGATTATATAACCAAGCGAAGGAGAAAGTAGAAGAGACGACACGATAAAGGTCAACAAAGTAAACCATGGCCTCTTAAGCCACAAGGAGATTGCGCTCGAACGAGCCAAACATTCCCTTTCTCAGATATTTCCCGAGAACCCAAGCATTTTAATGACAAATCTCTAGAATCGATCGCCCTTCTTTTTATACAAAGGATGATTTCATCGTAAAAACTACGTTTAAAAACTACGCACACAAATTTTTAACATGAAAAATTTTGAAATTTGAAAAATACATGAGCAGCAAGTTAATATTTACATAAAATATTAATTTCGTAAAATTTATCTTTAATCTATTATTTTACTTTTTGATACGATTCTACAAATCTATCGATGTACACGTATTCAGACAAAATATAGTCCAACTGAACATTCTGCATATTTGCTAATACTGGAAGTTAAATTTTACTTCGAAAGTTAAAATTACTTCGTTGCTCGTCATATTTAATTCGAGCAAAATGAATACAGTAGTAGTGCTTTCTTATTTATTCAGTATCACTCTTTTGCTATTTTTGCTTGCCAGCAGAAACTATTTCTGTATAGCTGCGTACACAAACAAATAAAACTTTTCGACTATTTCTTTATCCGTTTCGGAAACATCAGAAGTGGCTTTGTTTGCCAAGTGAAACAGAAGAAAAGAGAGAGAGAGAGAGAGAGAGAGAGAGAGAGAGAAAGAGAAAAATTGTTATTTGTAAATTGCAGGGTATCATACGCAAATACTTCCGGCGCTCGCTAGAACATTGCCATAACATATAGACTTATATGAAATTTGAACTAGAAAAGAGAGCGTATTTAATAACCGGGCTACGTGTATCTTTGGACGAACAAGCGGTCAGAACGTAGCATCAATTTGAACTTTTTACATCAGTACGAACCGATATTTTAAGCATCCATTTTCCATCTTCACGTCGTATCCATTAATATTGTTCTTCCATGAAATATCTAGAGCAATAACATTTTTATATATTTTTCAAGATCCATAATAATTCCTTGTCTCGTTAACGATTTATAATGAAAAAAATTTATCTCCCTTTCTACGATCGCTAGCGGTCAAAGACTCTGCTCTTTCTTCGTTGATCGATTCTTTTACGACAAAATAGAGCTCCGGCTTTCTTCGGCGAGCATCGCTTTATCCTCGGACAAGAAAAGAGCGATCGCAGTTACCGATGGATTTGCGATTTATGACGGCAAAGAATCCAAAAGCAACGACAAAGACGTCGACGACGACGACTACACGACGGTGTTAGGCTAACAAATTAAAACGAGAACGTGTAAAAAGTAGAATAAAAAAGAAAAAAAAAAGATAACGCTTGCAGAAGGTTTAATGGACATATTCTCATTTATGCATTGGAACGTAACGATCCGACAAAAGCGCGTTTGCGGGCAAACTCGAAAATCGCTAATTGGAGGATCATAAATGCAAATTTCAGGATTCCAACGCGGTAGTATGACCATCGTTCGTCGACCGTTCTCGTTGCACACGCTGACACGATTTTTCTTTACCCCCTCTCTACCCCTTTTACTATACCAAGCCTCCAACCAGACACCAGCTCCAAGCCTCACTACCCCTTCGCTCTATTTTTTAACTCTACCCCGCGAAAATATTGCACGGAAATGCAGAACGATCGTGGACCGCCACTCATCAATCACGTTTATCACGCTCACGTTTCAATCCTTCTTCCAGCTTGTTTTTTATGCTCGCTTTTTTTTTCAACATCCTACTACCGTACGACTACCGGCATACGCGAAATCGATGACCGGCCGCTCGAAACCTATACCAAAAAAGTCTGTCCGGGCCGATCTCTCTCTGTCGCATATTTTTCGCTCGTTTCGTTTGCCAGAATCGTGTTTTTCTTTTTTCTTTTTTTTTCACCTCGATATCATCAAAGTGATCGTTCAGTCCACTCGCGTTATCTAGCCTCCACCAAATCCGATTACATATTTTAATTCGCTCAGAAAGTAGTGCCTAATAAGTATATCAGTTGTAAGAGAATTTTATTTTACATAGTAATTAATTCACACATGTAATACGAATACCGGCTCAATGGGGAAAAGAAAGTCCTAGTATTTCTTTTCATCATTAAACCTAAATTCGACAAGAGGGTGAAGATTTGTGAGAAACGTGCTGAATGTGAAAGGAAAAGAAACATGGAAGCAACTATAGGCACTAGAAAGAAAAAGCGAGAAAAAGGAGCAAAGAAATTTGGAGTGGAAAAGAGAAAAGTTAAACTCTTGAGAAACAGCAAAGACAGAAAGCGGTAGCTTTCGTGGATCGTTCTTTAATATTTAATAAAGTTCGCGCTCGAACTCGCAAGGGATATAAAAGGACAGAACTCGAAAGAGAAAGGATAAAAGAAATAAGATAAAGAGAAGCATTATTCTTTCATCGACAAAGAGAAAAATCGCTATTTAATCGTTAACTTACATAAATAGATTAATAATCTATTATACTCTATTAGGTATCTGAAATCTATTTAATACTAATTAAAATTAATACGAAAATGAGAAATCGTAGATGCATCTGCGACTTGATTTTTATTCCATTTTTTAATAAATCGCTTTTTCTGCAATACTTATATATAAAAGATTTTCTGAATTTTATTTCAATTTCCATTTGCAAGAAAATCTTACACAAATACTAAAATTATCATATTTAACGATATTTGTGTGCGATCAGCAAAAAATCACACCAAGAAAAAGAAATAGAGCGATTGCAAATAAAGCCGAGAATATATTGAAATGATCGAAGAAAATGGAAAAACTGACCGGTAACATACATTCCTTCTACATTCTTCCGTACCTTCCTTCTCTTCCAATTTTTCTTCTTATTTTCACGTCTACTCCACCAGATTTCTCCCCGTATAGCGATTCTTTCGTTTCCTTCAAATTGTTTAGCCAATATCAATTCATGATAAAAATTCCACTAACATTCCATTGGCTACGACCGTATTCGTAATACACTGACAAATAGAATTGTCCGAATATAAATCGAATTATCCATTCAAATAAATTCTCTCTGATCCTTTTTGTTACGTTATGATCGTTTCGTTGACACTAAAAATAAGGAAAGCTATGAAAATGGTAGTAGTATTATCGATACATTTTCTATAAATGATTCATTAACGGTAATTAAACCGAATGAATAATTTGCTTTATTGCAAATCGGCCGACCTCCATTGTAATTTATGTTCACGTAGACACGCAAAACTATATTCCTTTATTAATTACTTTTCCAATGTAATTATGTATTTTGTTAACGGAACACGTGCACAATTCGAAAAGTTATATATGCGCGCCGCGTTTATATAAATGATAGAAAAAGAGAAAAAATTAACTGAATACATACATAGATATATAATATATCTATTTGTAATACGCATCCCGGTTTCCATACATTTAAGTAAAAAGAAAAAAAAAGAGGAAAAAGCATCGTTCGTATGGCCGAACGGCGATATAAAAATCGTTGATTAAAAAACTTCGTTTCATGGAAAGTACCATTTCGCGATAGACGCAAACATAGTGCCGCATCGAACGTAACGATTCTCATCGAACGTCGAAACATCCTTTTGTACTTCGTATCGTTCTTCGATCCGACGGCAAACGAAAACAAATGATCCGTACGCGCGTCCTCTCGGCGGAATACATTTTAATTAATGGATCGGGGACAATAGATCGAAATCGTTCGTCGATCGTAAATCGACGAAGCTCAGAAGCGTGCCATTGTTCCCCGTCCAAACTCTATGGAGTTCATCGGTAAAAAGCATTTTAAAAGCCCTTCGTTGCTTCTACTATTTCTTTTCTCTTCCTCTGCCTTTCTTTCTCTCTCTCTCTCTCTCTCTCTCTCTCTCTCTCTCTCTCTCTCTCCTTTTATCTCTTCTCTTTTTTCTTCTCATTCTCTTTTCGAAATGTAGCTATGAGAAAACGCCTTGTGGCGATTCAGGATCCTGGTCTATTTCAACGTCAGTCCGGAGGAAAAAGTGGGGAAACCTTGAAAGAAAAGTGGAAAAAAAAGAATTACTCTTCACTATGTGGTTACAAAGAAGCTTTCGGCTTATTATTTTACTCACGAGTAGCGAGTTGGTTATGTAGCGGTGATTAACAAATTTTACATACGTTGACGCTCAGAACTTTGGACTGACATGAATCAATTTTCATCTCAAAAATCAATGAGAAAACCAAAAACGTAATAGGATAATGATGAAAATCACGTAATAATATTCAGTTGGTATAGAACGAATTCGAACCAACTGAATTCGGTGAATTTAGATTTCTTTCAATGACAAACAAAACTATTACTCGACTGGTTCTCAAAAGTGTCATTTAAAAGTACAATCATTTTCTTAAAAAGTATATTTATAAACAGCATTGGCTCTCTACTTGTTACTTTTATATTTTATAAATCCATAATATGATACAACGGTGATCCATTTAAAATGTATTTCTTAAAAATAAACAAGTTCTTGTTATATATTCGATCTCTTCGAAATGCTAAGTCAAAAAAGGTCAAAGAAATAAAATTTTCAACGAGAAACCTTATCTTCCGATATCGCGATGCAAATGCGCACGATTTCTGATTCTCTCAGCTTCGATTTTCGCAAGGAAAAATTATTCGTCGTAACGTCCGTTTCGTCCTTCAGAAGAAGGAAATAACGACGTTCCCGAACGGTTTTCGCGAGAGGTTTTCGTTAAGAATTTACGACAAGCGATCCTCGAAAAGCGAGCGATATCAACGCGCTCGAGAGACTGTTAGAAGATGGGTCCATTGCGCTTCGAACAAAGATCAGAGAAGGAACGAAGCTAGAGCAGATTTTATCGAATGGAAGAGACAGAGTGAGACTTCTCTCCAGCCCAGTCGAGTAAGGACGACGTGTTTCTTGTTTTACGGCCGGCTATTTAGATTTTATACGGCCGCTTCCGCCACTCCTCTCGCATTTGCACCGTATCTTTACATCCAGAACATCGAAACGTGCCGCGGCAAAATCGAAATCGCAGCATAGACGATACCGTTCTCATCAAATTGCTTTGAAACGAGTTATTCACCAACTTTTCACAGACATCATCCTCCTCCCTTTATCACGCTCCTCTCTCTCTCTCTATTCATCATCCGATGACAAACATTTGTTCATTGTATAAAACTCTACATGAAAATAAAATGACTTTCTTTTTTCGTTTAAAATCGAGAATCAATATTTTGTGACTTTTCGCTTTGTTTCATTCGTTAAACTTTATCAAATTAATTTGTGAAGGAAGATAAACAATTATTGCCATACTTCTCAAGCAAAAATGATTTTCAGACTTTGTCAAGTCAATAAAAGTCAAAAATATATAAAAAAAGTTACTTTAAGATTTAATTATCTTACTTAATTATTGCTCAGTGAATTCGTTAATGACTCCCGGGAAACAAAGGATAATGCTATCGATAAATTTCTAAAAGACCAAAGCGGATTTTTTTCATTTAATTACAATACCGTAAGATTGCTGATAGCTTTATTTCAATCCGAGCTTTTCTCTTGAAGAAGATACGCAGAAGCATCAACTTGTGCGACTTTCTTCTCGTAGTTTCCTTAGTAGCTTGCACGTTAATCGTCTTAATTACTGCAAAGAGATTACTTTCGACAGAGGAAAACCATAGCAAATTCCTAGAAAGTCCCATGAATATTTACAAACGGTTTACCTACGGTCTAATTTCGATCTACCTATTCCATTACTTTCGCATGCTCTTAATCGATATAATTCTTTACTTGTTATATTTTTCTTAAAATGCTTTAAAAGAGAATCGCATTATTTCCTAACATAAACTACGATGTTTCGAGTATAATGATACATGTAATATTAACGAACAACTTCTTCATCCTATTAACTTTTGTAAATATAATTAGAAGATCCTTTAATGTTGGATGTTAACAAATGAAATCGCATCGTAAATTCGTAAGGTTCATCCCGATTCGATTCAGACTCGTCGACCTTAAATTTCTTAAAGGTAGGAACGATCTTATTTTACGCTTTTCGAGTACAAGAAGCCTCATAAAAGGCGTTATTGCTAGGACTCGTAGAGAGGACCCATCGAGTACGACAAATTTGTCTGTTCCTGGAATACGAATTCTAATCTCTAAATCCGTAGAAACATTTCCTTCTCGACGATCGGCTTTACGATTACTACGTCACGCGGCTAGTTCGACGACGACTCTATCTCAAATAAAAATAAAATACGGAAAAAGGAATCCCTGAAACGTCCATTTTTTTCTATTCCCTTTTTCTGATTCACCGTCGGCAATAGATATCCGTTGATCGTAAAAGAACCAGGACAAGGAAAAGTTTTGCTTTGCCAGCAACAAAATAGAATGTCGGACTCGCTGGTAACGCCCTCGTAGTCGCCTTTTGCGTCATGATTCTGTTTATCATGAGAAGGATTCTCTCCCTTTTCTCACTGGAGCGCGTATGCTTAACTTTATGGGTCTCAACGATCGATAAGCGAAACGGTAGAATACTGCTTGTCTATTTTCTCCCTCAACATGTCATTTCTTTATTTTTTTTTTTTTTTTATCAAATTATTGTCGATCCTATCAATAATTTTTTAGAGAGATTTAAGAGAGATGAATATCACTCGAATATTTCGGATTTTGATCATAGAATTTATTAATATAATCTTAACGATTCAACTCTCATTTCCAAATGTAAAAGACGAACTTTAGAAATTAGAGAATCTCAGAAGAGTAGAAAAGTCTTTTAGTTTTTTGAATCGATACTCTTAATAAAAAAAAATTTTCTTGTGACATTGATACAAAGTAACTTTACGAAGCTTTTACGAGAACTCCGTTGTACTGGTATATACCACGTCTTAAAAAGTAAATGGTACGATTAGTCTCACGAATTCACGATAGAGTTTCGGTATAATG
This sequence comes from Vespula pensylvanica, assembly GCF_014466175.1. Taxonomy (NCBI): domain Eukaryota; kingdom Metazoa; phylum Arthropoda; class Insecta; order Hymenoptera; family Vespidae; genus Vespula; species Vespula pensylvanica. Next base: position 4,519,438 of record NC_057694.1, read on the forward strand.
TGAAACCATTAACGATTTAACGCCATGATAACCCGAGGACTGGATTCACCGAGGACACGTTAAAAGCTACGAATCGGAGTAGGAAAACGTTTCGAACACTGCTCGTATAAATTCGTTCATTTGCACGATAAAAATCCTATTGTCTTGTAAAATTCGAGGGCTCGGTATAAACGTCAAAACTATAGAGCGACTGCTAACACGAATATTGGATTTTCAGTAGATAAGTATATTCATCGGAATGAAAACGTATAATGCGTATGCATTTGATTTGAAATTCTGATTTACCAGAAACACCGGCAATTCTATCCCATACTTTTGCTAAATTATTCTCGATTTTATTTTTTATATAATTAATGCGTAATCGAATAAATATATATCTTCAAACAAATTAAAACATTTCCAACAAATACTCATGAACATCAATTACTAAAATTGAAGCGTCGCAAATTTTTTTTCGTTAATTTCACTTGCTACACATTTTCTATTTAAGGTCGGTATTCCATATACATAGTTTATTTCAAACGTAAAAAATATTTACATTTTATATATTTCTTTTATAAAATGGCTTAGAACCCGAAACTCAGAAGCGACCCACTTATATCTTCCGTAATGCATATTCCTTGGTTTGATTCCCAAACTCTAGTTTTACGCATGAACCTTTAATTTATAAGTATTTTTGTATTATTCATCTACTCCTATCTTTAATGCTCTCAAAGTCCATAGAGTAGGATCTTAGTGATATAATCATAAAATTTCCATATTTATGGTAAGTACACTTATATTTGACGGTGAACCGTGAATGAGAAAACACTTGAACGTTTAGGCCAATGCTTTATCATTCTATATCACTCAGTTTCTTATCATTCGTTTTCTCATCTTGTTATGCAGGATTAGTAAATGTAATCCTTTTTTGTCAATAGAGAAAATATCTGTGGTATAAAATTACTTCAAGCAAGAATAAAGCAACGGTCGGACTTCTTAGCCAATTAGACGGACTTTTAGCCAATTTCTTCCAAAGATATCCTCCCGAGCTCTGCACAGTATGTGGTATGGTCCTCCATGCTCTTTCTACTGCCTTCACTTCTCAATTGTTCTTAACGCTACATCGAGACACATGGCTCGACTCGAGATTCTTCTATCTTCCCATCCTGCAAAAAATAGTGGAAAATTCTTTACAATATTGTTATCATTCTTTTCCAAATTTATTATCGCATTCTATCTTGTTTTTTGCGTTTGTATTCTATGAATCCTAACTATATTTTCGCTTATCTATAAATATGTTATTAAAAACTAAAAAGCTTCCGTTCAGATCAATATTCTATTACTTTTCCAATTTGCGTAACAGTATGTACATTGGTCGATTAACAAGATCTCATTAAGCACGTTAAAATCTAATTAAAAAAGATTTGGTAAAATGCGCTTTAAAATATTTTTCGAATTTAAAAAATTATAAAATACTCAGTTTACGCTATAGTAGAATTTAGTTTGTAAAGAGAAAATCGATTGAAACATTTATAATTGAATTCATCGTAAAATATACCTTACATCGTCAATAATCATTAACTTTTGTTTAATTGAATACATTTATTTTTCTAACTTTTTTTTTTCTTTTTCTTATTAACTTATATTAATTCGACGTGTAATCTGGTCTGACAATAATCAAAGGTTGCATCGCAAATAAGCTCCTTTGGAGGTGGTGTACCACGATGGTCGAACTTGGGCCTTACAAACCCAAGAGGTCACAAAAGGAACAACCACATCGCCCTCCGAGTAGCCGAAGAACCGCAGGGAACTAACTCAAGCGAACTCATTCAGTTTGCTAACATTGACGAAGACTCGTCGAGGTAGATCGAAGGATAATACGCATTCAAATATATATAAATCATATATAGATATATACTCACGTATTTTCATCTATTCACGGAATGCACCGTAACATGAGTAGTATTAATTGCAAAAATTCGTTTTCTTTGCAAACTGCAAGTTGAGAAATGAAATGATTACATAGATATAAACCAAAATCCAAGCAACATCTTATCTCTACACAAATGCGAAGACATCCAATCTCGAATGCTCTACAATCTACGGTTTATCTTCCCTAACTTCTAACTCGTTATAGCCAATTATCATTGAGTCTTACCACTAACTCTATCGGAAGTATGATTCTCAACCCTGTCTGTTATTACCATACTCTAGATGCGTTCATTATCGCGCCATCAAATTTAGTAGCTTATCATGATCTTTATTTACGCAAACGATTAATCTATATGGTTATCCAAAGCACACTACACGATTCCTACTATCGGACAGAGATTATGCGACATTATCAGTTAACGACTATTGTTATGATCATGCTACATAATTTCCATGTTTATACTTTCACCTCTACATTCTTATTATTAAGCATTTCAATAATATTTTTTATATGTATCATTAAATTTTTTCTTAAAGAAAAGTAACGAGACGTTATTCTTAATTAAAATAAAATAATAAGAATGTATGATTTTCAATTCTTTTTCAAACTTTCTTTTTCTTAAACTTTTTACTTTTATCCTGTATATGCTATATTGAGTGACTTTAAAAAAAAAAAGAAAGAAAAACTAAAAACCCGTTTCAAATACAATTTCGTTTGTGTAACTGAAAAAGAAGTTTTTCTAGTTGCATATTCTAAAAAGTAGCACAGCGAACAGCAAGGCTATCGCACAACTTTACCGAATCCTTTCTTATATCGGTGTTGGCATGTTTGTCTTTGTATAGGGTGCTTTAAATATTTATTGCTAGGGAGCCATAAAGTTTGAAGAAAGCAAACATGCGTCGCGATAATTCTGAAAGAGAAAGATAGACAAAGAAAAAGAGAGAGAGCGTCAGTGCCATGTAAAAACGATAAATCCAAGAGGCATTGTCTTCGTACGTAGAAAAGCCATTATCGAGCTGCATTACTTCTACTGCTAAATGGCTCCAAGTAATTCAAAGAGCGTGCCTTTACCACCTACCCTTACCCAACTGTCCTATAATTCGATACGTAAGAAATACCATTGAGGAAATTCCACGTTCTTTGAATCGTTAAGCCCTACCGATTAACCCGGCAAAAGGATCCTTCGCTTTTAATTTCCACTTCGGTCGGTTAGAGCATGACCCGCTACGTCCTTTCAAGAGAAACGCGTTACTACTTGCGACAAATCGTTCAAAATCGTAATAAAGTTTTAATTAAATTACATGCGAGCATTAACATTCCTTCGACTCATTATCGAAGCACGAATTCAATTTCATCCTGATTAGAACAGAATCTGTTCAAAATTCCGATCTTACGAGTTCCTCTTTCTCCTTATACCGATCGATCTCAGGAAACGTAAATGAGTTTTTACGATTATTAAATTGTCATCATAACGAAAAAAAGGGGTTATATAATAAAGCGACTTTTTTAGAATCTTGTTTAAGTAGAAAAAGAAATATAAAAGGAAAGATAGAGAGATAGGCAATCGCACAGTGATTTTAACAGGTCTTTCAATAAATATAATATGTTGATTTAATAGCATTTGTAATAATCTTGAAAATAGAATTTCGAACAAAGATCGAGCATATATGCATGCAAATTCGAAAGAAAAAAATTAGAAATGTATACAATCTCTCTCTCTCTCTCTCTCTCTCTCTCTCTCTCTCTCTCTCTCTCATTTCTATCTTTTTCTTCTTAAACTCGTAAAATATGTTTTATCCAATTTTTAAAATTTCACGAAACGTACCGAGGACGTTAATATCTATCGAGCCATCGTACAATAAGACAACTCGACAATGCTGGAATCCGACTCACTTATCTTACCGATCTATCGACACACGTTGCAAAATTCATATCATGAATATCCTCTCGTACATATTCGATAGTCCGAGATTCACTCCATAGTTTCCTAATTCCCCTTAATTCACCCCCTAGTCAAATCTGAACTATCTACCTTTTCTATGCTCTTTTTCTCTCTCTTTCTCTCTCGCAAACTCATCCTTAGAGGCTTAATCATTTTCCTTCTTTTATCAAAACTTTCCACTTGACAACGAAGTTGACGAATTGAATTCGTTATGAATGGAACCACTGTAAAACCAACAGTTTCTACTGACTATCCGCAAAATAACCACCACATCTATATGTCAAACTTCCTTTCATGAACGTTATTACTAACGAAACATCCTTTTATTACTGCTTAACGAGTTTTTCTCATTATTTCATTCCATCCGAAAAAATACCTGGTGTTAATCGAAATAATATTAAACATCGTTCTCTTTTTTTTTGTAAATTACACTATATTGTCAAAAATATAATGTCGTATTATAAATCCCGAACAAATAATTTTATATTGTACCATGCTCATAAAAACGCTTCTCGTAATTTTTTTCATCGGAATGATATACGGAATTATAACAATTAATACATTAAACAAAGAGTATTAATGTTTCTTTTTAAATCATAATAATTGGTATTTTCAACTTCAACTTTCCATCTACTCTCGCGTTCATATCTTCATATAATATATTTAAATTTGTTTCCGGAATCGATCTTAGCCGTCGATAAACTTTAAATCGATGGCTGTGTTAATGCAAACAATGGAGCGAATGAAAAGAATGAGCATATGACGTATCACCTTTCAAAATTCAAAAACATTTGTTGTATTCTCTTTACAAGGATCCATGATTTTAACCGAACGTCGTCTACTGTGCTCGATCGATATAATAACGAATATCGTTGAAGTTTCGACAAAATGTGAAGAATAAAAAAGGTGCGAAAATGAATTTTCATAAACGATTTACGATTACGAAAAATGATATTGATCGTCGCAATGCGAAAAAAGTTAATTTGAAAATCAGAAGCAAAGAACGTTTTCCGCGATGCAAAAAGAAGACAAAAAAACGTTGATGTTTAGATAGACTGTCTAGAGTGAGCACCCTTTGTTTGGGTGAACGTGTACATTCAGAGCGGTCCACTTGCTTTCTGTGACCAAAAATCGGTCTCGGATAAATTGACTCGATACCTCTTTTCTTCGGTTATCGATAACCCCTTGCCAAATAGGGTAGGAAAGAAAGCAGGAGGAAAGCCAAGGAAATGTAGAGAACGCAGTCGAAGAAAAAGAAAATGGAGTGAGATAGAGAAAGAAAGAAAGAAAGGAGGGGGGGGTGGGTTGGGAAATAAGAAGTGAGAGGAGATCTTAAAAGAGGTGTGCAAAGAAAATTGGAACGCGGCTTGCCACTCTTTTCCATCGACACTTTTATTTCTTTTCGTACTCGTACTCTGCTCTTCGCGTTTTTTCAAACGCATTCGTTCAAATACTCGCGAAACGGAAATAAAAAGAAATATAAAAAAACGATATATCTCGAGTACGCTATTAAACAATGACTCTATATATTTCAAAGAAAAATGAAAAAATAATATAATCTAATAGGGTTTTCCGAAGGTAGAAAACGACAATACGTGAAAGGTCGATTAACTTTGTTGACTGCACGCTCGTTAATATTTCGGAGCAATGCGCACCTCGTTACGACACGATAAATGGTTATTTGAGTGTCGTAGGAGCGCGTTTTATAAATGTTTTACGAAAACAAACTAAAGTGGTGAAACCTCGAGAACTCTTTTCGGGTTACGGTACCGATTAAGAACGATCGTTGCCGCGCTTAAGATCGTATCTCGTCGTCGTATCGGATCGTAATTTTCTACAGTAGACAGGAAAACATATGATATATCGAACCGCATAAAAAGATGCGCGCGCGCTCTTTCTCTACCGGGCGTGTCTTTGTAGTCTGAAGTATATATTTTCCCAGGTTAAAAAGAAGATGGCGGAATGGGAGGCTTGAGAATGGTTTCATTGAAACCGGGTCGCTCGACCGGAAGAGAATATAGTCTCGAGCTCCTTTAGCTCGAGGTACTTCGTTTCTTCATTATAAGGAACAATTGTGGCACAAAGGGTCGCTAGTAGCAGAATTAGGGTTGCTAGAAAATCAAAAAAGTCGGGCCAAACGAACCGCGTTAATGAAGTTGAGAGGAGAAGTCGCGACGCTATTTCTTAGCTTCTTCTTCTTTCGATTCCATTTCGGAATAGATTCGAAGAAAGAACAAGGGAAGAAGAAAATAAAATCTACAAAAAATTCGATATTCTATGGATCGTAAACTGTCTCTCCAATATCGTGTCGAAAGATAGCTGGAAAAGCAATAACTTTTCAAGTGTTTTAGTTAATCGTAAAGAAGGAAAAAAAACAGTATAACAAACGCTTTTTCTACAACGTGATGTTTCGATAATATTGGTAATGATGATGTTGACGGTGTGATCGTTGAAACATGTGTACATACAATATACATATTTACTACTCATTACTAGCCGCGGTAGTATGAACTCGTAGTTCCTACAATCGTCCACCAATCTATAAGTAGTTACATGCATGCATAAAGATGTATACAATACACGTACGTACATACATATGGATATATATACATACATTAGTATATGTATGCGTGACCAATCTCACATCTCTCGCATTTCGACGTAACCGCGTGCGTGCCGCATATCGTTCATCACCACATGCTCGCGCTTATGTTACTATCTATGTGCTCGTTCTCTCTCCCTCTCTCTCTCTCTCACTCTCCCTCTCCCTCTCCCTCTTCCTTGCCCTCTACCACTACCTCTCTCTCTCTCTCCCTGTACCTCTCCTTCTCCTTCTTCCCCTCCCTCACCCTGTCTCTCTCCCTCCCACCCTTTCTTTCCTCCTTCTTCTTCCTTACTTTTACTATATATTGATACCCGGATATGTATTTCGTATTCATTTGATTTATAATAGATACATACGTTGTAAGTTTAAAAAAAAAAAAACTAAAAAAATAGATATAACTTTTTATTTCTTAAATCTAATTTTCTGATATTGTACTTTTTATCAATTAATATGACTATGCATCTGAAAAATATCGCTAAATCGATAGTCGATACTAATAAATAATACTACATTTAATATATAACATATATAAATACACATTTTGCAAGACGTAAAACCTTTTTTAAATTATTATCCTATTCTTTTAACTCTACATGTAACAAAATTTGTTTGCTCTTAAGATTTCTTACTTCGACATGTTTCGATCATAACAAGAGACCAAAACCAATTAAAGGATACAAAATTTTTTAAACCTTATACTAATTTATTACAATATTTAAACTTATAATAGCATTAATTATCTTACGATTCAAAGTACAAGAAAGACATATATATATTTGTAAACGAATTTATCAAAAAACTGCGAATTTGCATATTTAAAAAAACAATAGGTATATCAATGGAAGCATCCGCTACGTAATTCGTACGAGGAAGCAGTGGAATAAATATTTCGTGTTAATTCGTGCGTGACGTTATTACGCTAGTCGCATTTCAGTCGCAGATTTGCCTTTGACTTCGGTACTTTGAATACGAGCGCAAGCGAAAATGCAAATTTCATTAAACGCCGCCCCCGATAATATAGGTACGCATATTATTATGGCGTGGTTTGCTCCCCTTCGGTTCATAAATAACATTTCTCGAAAGCGGTAGAAATAATTTCGAAAATGTCATAATCGTCTCATTCTTTCTTTCTATTTTGTTAAATTAATCTTTACTTTTCTATCTTTTTGAAAAGTTATTACAAAGACGAAAACTTCCATGTTCGTTTATTACATATTTCGGTAGAACCGACTTCGCCGTTGAACGATGAGAAGTATTATGTAATCCATTCGATCGAAAAACTTCTCGATGGGAATATTTCATCTTTAACGTAAACTTTGAGAATTACAAAATGTATGAGACGAAAAGGAAATGCTTTATAAAAATGAAATTATTTAAAAAATTTCTTTTATTCTTTTTACTCAAAGTTCATATTTATCTTCGAAATTATCTTTTTACGATGCAACATTCAGTGTACGCCCAATTTTCACAAAATAACTTTAACGATATCAAATCAAGATATAAAACGTGAAATCAGTAATACTTGCAATTCAAATTTTCTATTTCTATTTATATTTATACAGATATGACCTAATTAAATAACAATTAATTGTGCGTATTCTCTCTGTTGTTCCCAAGTTCAGCCATCATGGTACACCACCTCGAAAGCTGCCAATTCGCGATATTCTTTTCGATGGTCGCCAAACTGGATTACCAACTAAATTAATATTGGGTAATTGATCCAAGTTGAATAAATTGTAGAGTTTTGTAAACGAACATGTTTAATTAAATACCAATAGTAATACAATGAATAATTATTAGCAGTATAAATATCATGACGTTACAACGATGAATTTGAACGAAAAATTTATCGATCGTTAAATAAAACAAAGTTTGGCATTTGGCTCACACGGACAGACCGATTCTTTTAGATTTGTTCAAAATAAATGAAATTGATTTTTCTTAAATTTTTCTAGAAGATCAAATTCAAGAAAAATAATTTTACATATTACTCGATAGGTCTTGTTTTTGAATTGTCGACGAAATTTATGAGAAAGAATTCAGAAAACCCAGATAAAAATATTCAAATTTTTCGTTGGAGATGAAACATTAATCGATATAAAATTTCAATTACGTATAAATATGATAATTCGTTCGTTAAGATAAAATGCTAATACTATAATCGGATGAAAATAATGATGTAGAAATTTGAAATTATAAGAAATCCGATTACTCAAAAACACATCGTTTCAACGAATAGAGTAAACCGTAAATACAAACGTACATATACATAAACATAAAAATTAAAGATATCTTTCGTATACATTAAAAAAATCTAATCGTAAAGATTAACCAAGATCTATTGAAAAATCGACTCTTATTTCGACTCTTTATTCGACTCGATTCAATTACAATTTAAACAAAACTGATTCGATTCTAATCATTTTCTTGACTCCTTCACTTTGCAGATGCGCCTATCGTCACTCTCAAAATGGGTTCTTCCTTGGATCCGAAACGTATTAAAGAGGGCGATGACGTTTACTTCGAGTGCACCGTCAGATCCAATCCTAGAGCCTATAAACTAACTTGGTTTCATGAGGTAAGAATCAATTGACCTTAAAATGGTGACTATACATTATGTAGACCTCGTTCCATTTATCCTTTTTAAAAATATTTATACATTCGGTTTATACAAATTGCAACTTCTATGAAATACCTACATATATCCAGGATTTTGTTATCACTTTCTTAAAATATTCCAATTACATCCCTTTTACAATCTACGCGTATAAGATCGATGACACAATGTCTATTGAAAGATGAATCGTTGCTCGTTACAGATAGCGCGATAATTGTGACAGAAAATTTTCATAAAATCGTAAACGTCGTTCGGAATGTTACCTTTTTCGAAGGATTAGAGTGACCAACTAACCTGACACAGTTTTCCTATTTAGTTTCGTTTTGTCCCGAGGCTGTTCACGCGACGCAAGATCGCTGGAGCCTAGGTGACAGCGTAGGGTCCGTGGAGAGAACACAAGAGGACCTAGTTCGCGTTGTCGGAAAGCTCAGAGAGAAAGAGAAAGAGAGAGGATGAGAATAGGAAAAGACTAGGCGGATGCTACGTAGGATTTCGCCAATCCTCCCAGGAAGCGTACTGATTCGGACTAGGAAATGATGGAAAGCATAATCCTCCTTAAGAGGCTTAACACGACGATCCTCGAGTGACCGAAGATAACGGCGGAGCTTTTCAAGTGCTAGGTACCGAGCTTTTTTTGAATACTTGAGCAACAGCAAGGCGCAATAGGGAAATCCTAGAAAGATTCTGACCGTCTTTTCTCCCTCTCTCTCTCTGTCTTTCTTTATCGCTCCCTCTCGTTCTACCGCTCTCTTCACCGTACGGCACAATCCCATCATTCGTCGTGAAATAAAACTTTTAGAATAAGAGAGAGAAAGAGAAAGAAGAGAGAATAGAGAGTATTATCGATTCACTCTTCCCCTACTTTCCTGTCGATTCTTTGAAGTACATTTGGTAGTACCTTTTAATCTCGTAAGAGCGCGAGTGTATCTTGCTTAAAAGTAACACGTCAAAATCGTTCTTGCGACGAAAAATAAATCTTCCTGTCCGAAAGCGCATGCACATATTTACGTGTCCCTTTAGTCGTTACTTTTTTGTACTTTTCAAATACAATAAAATATTACGGATTATTATACAAAAAATTCAATCCGCTCATTCATTAAATCGTATCTACGAATGAAAATATCATTTTTAATTTGCCGTATTATTATATCGCTGGACGGAATTCGACGAACCTACATTAAAATTATTCGTGATAATAAGAGCTTTTTCTTTTATTACATCGAAAAACTGCTTCCCTTTTTGTCGATACGTTGTCCATAAATATCTGTAGCATATTACCTACTTTCTCAGTGAAAGGAATAACATCTTGTAATACAATTAATTTATTTATTTTCTCATAACTACTAAAACCTAACATGGGAGATTCAATTTGCAAATAAATAATTATTTCTCATGTGAGTCACATTAATGTGAATGCAAAATACGAAAGTTGCATTTTTTTGGAATCGTGCGGTAATGAAAAAATTGTATTTTCGAGTGCGTCGATGAAGTTTTAATTAATGCGCTGGTCTTAATTTAATACAGTCATCCCAGGCTATAATATAACGTTAATTTCATAGACTACCATAAAGCATAGCACGATTCATGCATTTTCCGGTAATATTATCACCGTTTCTATAACAGGAAAATATACGAATAAAAGGATTTAGCATGATCGCTTGATACACTTTCTAACAATTTTAAATTTACGTATTTCAACAAATTATTTTTTAATTTGAATAATCGAAATTATGATTCATTGATATGTTATTTATAAACTCGTAAAAGCACGAGTTCTAACTTGAAGATGCACAATTCACTATCAGATGCAAAAATAGGACATAAGTAGATATCTTGTATATACTATAATACATAAAAGCATATGCGTATGCTTGTCTCAAGAAAATCAGAAGAAAAGAACCGAGATCGCAGACAGCCACGTGTACACAAGGAGCACGTGCCGCACGTATATTCCAAGCTTTTTCATAGCTGGAAGACATGAACCCGGTAGGTCTATTATCGCTCCGACAGGGAATACGAATATTTAATACCGAATACCAACGACTTTCCGATACGCGACGGCTCTAGATAACTTTCCAGGCATCATCTCTGCCTTATTTCTTATGTTAAGTTAAAATAAAATAAGCAGTGAATATTAAAAAATAAAGCAATACAAATTTCAACAACAAATAAAACCTTAATATGCGTGTAATATAAAAATTTGTTTGGTTTAGTCAATTTGTTACTACAGTTAAAAAATATTAATATATACCGGATCGATTTCTAATTGAACAGATAGAAATAAATAATTAGTTTATTTCTAAAAAAAACAGATAATAACACGAACTGTTTTATTGAAAATATCTTTCTTTGTCTTTGCATTTTATCCGAAACGCGAGTCCTCTGTATTGAAAATTTTTATTAAATAAAAGCAAGTAGTGCAAAATAAAAATAGAAAACTCGAATGTATTCACATATTGAAGCCAAAATTCAAACTGTTCTACTTGCTGATATAGCAAGAATTCAAGTTTCTGTAAACTTCTCGATACCAAATATAAACGAATATACTGTACTCGTTAGATACTTATAAAACAACACAAAAGTTTGTGGCCGCTAAAGCGAGTGCGTGTGAGTACTTTCAAGTAGATAGAACGATACTTGGCCGTATATGCGTTCGTTTCATCGTTCTTCCAGAGTGCACCTTATTTGATCCGACACGATCTTAGTCGTTCCTATTGTATGTGCCAACCAAATTTAGCGACTACTCTGCTTTCCTCTGCTCAACGTACTTTGCAAATAATACTTAGAGCGCCGCCAACTCGTCGACGAAAGAGGAAGATATATATATATATATACACATATATATATATAGATAGATAGATAGATAGATAGAAAGAGAGAAAGAGAGAGAGAGAGAATATATTCACGTAGAAAATTCAGATCCTTGCTCGACATGAAACTTTCTCGAGCGAACCCCGAGACACCCAAGATTCTCGTTCTCGCTCGTATTTACGAGCCGCAAAGAGTAACTCAATTTTCGACGTGAATTAACCAACACGTTTTTCTTGACGTTTTCGTTTCTCCACGACAGAGAACTTCCTTTGTATGATTATTATTTTCTAGAATCGTAATATTTTCTTCTTTGCTCTCGAGAATCCATGGAAAATTCAATAACGTAATCTTTATTGACCTAAAATTGTTAGAAAGCTCTATGTCGGATAACTTTGTTCGCCCAACAATATCTAAACTTTAATTAAGGTAGTTGTAACAATTTCTACTAACTAGTAAGCGACGCTTCGATGTACTTCACATTTGCCAATTTGCTTCGCGAAAAGACTACGGCGTTTATTTCCAAAATTTAACAATGAAAATGAAAAAAACAAGAAAATAATAAAAGCTTCAACGATATAAAAATCTCCATACGAAAGAAAAAATTTGAAGATGCTATGGCACTTGTAAGGGTCACAGAAAACATTATTAGATATCACCATAAAACAATCTCTTCACGTCGTATCCATCAACGTCAGAAACTTGAAACGAGAGCAATCCAGATTTAAACTCAATCTCTGTCTTCAAAAAGTTCTCTCGTTTCAATCGTACTATGTTTCATTTGATCTGTAAATTTTTTTTATCACGTTTAAATATTATAATGTCGCTATCATGTATGTGTTGCGTGAGTTAAGAAAAGAAATAAATAATGTACTTACGTCCTACCTCGAATTACGTGTCAGCATAAGGACATCGAACGGACACGTTGGATGTTGTACAAGACGTAGAATGAAGGACGAGACATTACTCGAGTTAGTACATCGTAAATTCTCTTTGTCCTACCATTTCCGTCGAAACGACGACGACGACGACGACGACGACGACGACGACGATGACAAAGTCAATGTATAACAAGCCGTGATTCCTTCCTCGAGTACGGTCGTCACTTTCGTTGATCAGAAAGCAACGTCGCCGAATACAAAGTTGAACCTTAACTTGGTTACTCGATAAAACTATTGACACACCTTTTACATGATGATATATATAATACATGAATTACCCTCTTTCGCTTTACCCTCTTTCTCTTCCCTCTCTTCGCTATTGATTAAATAAGGTACTAAAAACACACTAAAAAATGTGATCTTAAAAAAATGATTTAGATAATGAAAGTAAAAGATTTAGATAAAGAAGGTAAAAAATTTTTATTCGTATGTAAAAAAAAAAAAGAAATACAAAAATAAACGAAGAAGTTCCTCAATTTCTAGTTTAATGGATAGTAATAATTCGGAGGCATTCTAGTCTAGACAAAATATGCAATACGCGAAATATTTCAAGAAATACTTTGTTCGCGTAATAACGCAACCTTAGAACAAAAGAACTATAACTTGTAAATTAAAATGCATAAGAAATAAATCAGGAAGAAGAAGATGCTGGAAAGTGTCATATAGTTAGTTATAGAGAAATTACAGAGAAGAAAGATATGCCGAAGGTTACGTTAACTTTTCCAAGTTACTTCATCCAGAGAATTAACTTTTCTAACTAACCGTTCGCGACCAAAGAGCGTCAACCTCTGAGAATCGAATCGCCGCTCAACTTGACTTTCCTTCTTCTCCCTTATGCTTTACACGACGAATCAAGACTTATCTCACGTTATTATTCGTCTACCATATATCGTAAAATTACTTTTAAATTACGCCGAACCTGCCATTGAAAGAAAGAATTATAAAATTCGTTTGGCTATGAATACTAGAAAAGTTACGCAGTAAGTTTGAGTACCGTACTCGCAAATAAACATCGCGAAACTTTCATTAAAAAAAAAAAAGGACTGTTGCATTACTTTTAGTGAAATACACATTTCTGACATATATGTATGCGTACATATATCTGATCTTTCTCTTTTTATTACACGACATATTGTTATTCTCGCTACAACATTTTATTAACCTTCTCTTTTTTATTTTACCTTAACGATGAAACGACAACAAAATCTAATTCAAAGTTCTTTGACATCCTCAATATTTTTTGGTTGTTTATTTAGGAAGAAGAACTCCATCACGACGTTACCGCCGGCATAGTGCTTTCAGACCATTCTCTAGTACTTCAGAGCATAACACGGGAATCCGCTGGGAGATACACTTGTATGGCTACCAATCTCGAAGGTCACGAGAGCTCTAACATCGTCAATCTAGAGGTTATGTGTGAGTATGTTTATCGTACTCATTATTTTTACAACTCTCCTATCTTTGACCTTTCATTTCAATGTCCTTCGAATATTCTCAACAAAGAGAAAGATAGACGAACGAAACGTTTGTTACGAAAACTTTCCTATAAATTCTAATTTAGTATAAACATACTATAATAATTTACTATAAAATTCTAACGCATACGGTTAATAAGTTTAAAGAAAAAATAAAAAATCAATTATTACTTTCCCTTGTAAATCGATTAAATGTTCGAATATAACTAAATATAAATGTGTAATAAATAAAATGTGAACAAATGGCACGATAAAAGCAATAAATTCATAATGGAAATGATCGCAGATTTTCGATTAGCGCTCAGGGCACGCATGAGTCATAAAAGTATATAAAATATATTTAGGATCGTATTTATTCTATTGTTTGAACTTTACCTTCTCTTCTTTCTTTTCTTATCCTCTTTCTTCTCTCTTCGCCGTCGAATCGTTCCGATCTCCATTCGTTCTTCCACTATTTAATACACATTTCACACTACACAACACACAAAATATGTCTTTTATTCGTAATTCTCGTTGGAGTTAACTAACGAAACGAAGTATATAATATACGATGATCTTATATATAAAATTATTATTATAAATTATCCTGTAATAATTAGAGAAAATTAAACGTAAAAACAATCGATTAAAATATCGTTATTAAATAATACGTAAAGAAATTATATCGGTAAGAAATATACGTAGAATAAAATAGAACGAAACGAAAACGTGACTGATCTGTACGGCTGCTGACGAACGACTGCTTGAAAGTCACCTCGAGGTTATTGATATTATATTCCAAATACTCTTAAGATTCTCCCGAGTGTATGTTTACAAAATTGTAATAACATTGGTTCTATTATACCGATGATATCAGAACGCGCAAATAAATGATATATTTACATTTATGTATGTTTATATTAAAAGCGTAACTCTCGTCCGCGTAATACTCATATTATTTATATTAAAAGAAAAAAGGAGAAATAAAATACTTTATTCCAATTTAGTCTCACCGATATGCAAGCACGTGTTAAACTTTGGAGGGTGGAGATACCAAAACGCCACGCCACCGCCCTTTAATGTTCCGGAAGATGTGCACGGTGCCTTGAAGCACGAAACCATAAGCTTAGTCTGCGAGGTTGAAGCGAATCCAACGACGGTGACCTTCCACTGGACATTCAACAGCAGCGGGGATCTGAACGACATTCCGTCCACGAAATATAGTAGCGAGAGTACGATAAGCAGACTGAATTACACTCCGTCAACGGATATGGACTATGGGACGCTCGGATGCTGGGCAAGCAACGTCGTTGGCCAATCCAAGCAACCTTGCCTGTATCAGGTTATAGCAGCAGGTTCGTGCAAGTTTAATCCTATTTCCTACCTTCAGCACATCGGTCCTTTCCATCCAGCAGCATGTTTCTCCCGAAATTCGTCTAGTTAAGTTCTCGAAATAGAAACAACATGGACAAGGTATCGTCCTTCTTACCGTCAGAGAATACCTATCTCATACCCAATACTAGTCATTAAATAGCTAATAGTCCTTTTCGTTCAATTTTATTGTCATTTGCGATGGTATTCTCGTATTCTGTATTCTTCGATTCAAATAGAATTTCAGATTCGATCGCGACGAATGCAACGTAAAACCAGCTTTCAGGAAAATTTATCGTTTCTCTGCAACCTCGCATTAACGTACATAAATATGAAACTTATGTACACGTTTTATTCTAAACGCTTCACGTTTTCGAGCAAACTGTTCGACGACTAAAAAAGACAAACACCATCCCCTTCTTCGACTAAACGAGAGATCAAAAGAAAACCCCGCCGAATCCATCAGAGTGGGAAAACGAGAAACACTTCGACACATCGCGCCCGACCGCTCATGGTAGTGCGAAACTTTTCCGCGTCGCGCCTTGTGCGTGCGTATTTGTGAAAATTTAATGAAAACCATAATTGAATATGTTCATTACGTACCGAAGAGAGGCAATGCAGACAGGCGATGTTGAGAACGTAAAACTGTTGTCCAAAGGTATCGTAGCGTCGATGTACGTATCGAATCCACCATACTTTTGCTGCTTCCGTACGAGTTCGCTACTGGATGCTTTTGTCCAAATCACCACGGGAACGATCTAGACTCAACTCGGTCGAATATTTCGCTGCGTCGACTTGACTCGAATACTCCCTGGATCCCACCCTTCCTTCTATGTGCCGCTTGCGGTAATTGGACACATAATTTATTTTACACGAAGGGCCAATGTATTTCTTATGTAATTACCGGACAGCACTTTTTTGCCCTCGCTTGCTCTCTTCCCGTAACCTTCCCTGCTTTCCTCGCACTCCTCGCCTTTTTATCTACGTTCTATCGTCGTACACTGACTATATCTCCGTACATTTATTTACGTAAAGCAATGGGTAACGTTCGTTCGTTAGTAATTAAATTGTTAGACGAAACGACGACGCATGCCAACGACGAATGAAAATCCCACGAACGTTGTCTCTTTTTGTCTTGGAATATTTTTCGAATCTTTGGGATGATCTCGTTTATCTATCTCTTCAAAATTTGATTGTAAATTTAAACGAACGTAAAATAACATACCGATATTACAATCGCTTTTATTTACATATGATTCGTATATATTAGTGACAATTAATGCTAAGCGTACTGCCAATAATAAATTGGATAATTATGATGCCGAAGCGTAATTTTATTCGTTCGGCTATAGATTCCAAATAACGTTGCAGCTTTCCCTGCGCAATAATACGAAGTTACGCGGTTCGCCGAGCAGTAGTTGCCCTTCTTTAATACAGCAGGCACTGTTTGCCTCTTCCGGTTTTCCATTTTTCGCTCATATCG
This sequence comes from Vespula pensylvanica, assembly GCF_014466175.1. Lineage (NCBI taxonomy): Eukaryota > Metazoa > Arthropoda > Insecta > Hymenoptera > Vespidae > Vespula > Vespula pensylvanica. Next base: position 4,536,574 of record NC_057694.1, read on the forward strand.
ATTGTTTCGTCGAGAGGGATTATTAGTCGAAAAAGAGAATTTTCTGCAACACACATTGAGGTATCCACGTCTCGTGGGTTCAACGTTTCCATTTATTCCGTTAATGACGAACATATTTATTTCTGCATGCGTTCTGAATAAAACTATTTGCAAAAAAATTTCGATACCAAAATAATTGCCTTTCTTTTTACGAATAATTGTTTCGAAAATTAAAAGAACTGTTAATATATATGTATTGACGTATTAATTTCTTGGATAAAAAAAGCGTGTTTACTTCGCAGGCAGACCTTACCCGTTGCAAAATTGCACCGCCTACAATCAAAGCGACTCGTGGATAAAGATATCCTGCGTGGAGGGTTACGACGGTGGACTACCTCAAAAGTTTGTTGCCATTGTGGACAAGCAAAGGTTCGAATCGCCGAATCCCTTCTGGGAACTAAAGCTTCACAAACCAACAACGGTTGCCCTTTATGCAGTGAACGTGAAAGGTTCGAGCGATCCAGTCATCATGGAAGGAGTCGCTTTGAAAGGCGTAGCAAAATATACTGGTGCGTGAGTATCACTAACGCGAATTAAATTCTAGAAAATTATGAGAGAAGACCAAAATGAGAGAAAGAAGAATAAAAAAGAAAAATATTACGACCGTCTGCTCAGAATTAAATTACGATGCAATCCTATGAGTCGCCTTTCCGCCATAGCCTTTCAGAATCTTCTAACGTGATAACAAGGATATTCCACACGCTCTGAATCCTTTCTAGAGTATTTGCCTTAATATGTTCTTCTCTTACTCTTCTTCAGTCTTCGCAGAAAAGAAAGAAAGCAACTAATATCTACTCTGCCGTATTCCTTTGTAGCAAATATTAATTAGTTTTGATATCTCAAACATTATTTATTATATTTTCCATATTTTATCGAACTACTAAATTTAATTAGATCACTTCCGAATTATAATAAAATCATGAATCGTTATTGTATTCTATTTCATTCATTATATTAGCAGCGGTCCATTGAAAATTAACAATTTTATAAATTTTTTTAAAAAGAAAAAAGAAGAAAATTTTATTTTTGTATTGCAATAGAACAGTATATGAAATAATAATAAATGAAAAAATTTTCTCTATTTGAATAATAATATAGACATATTAAAATACTAGGTATTAACATAGTCTATTGAATGAATGAATTTACTGAGAAATATCATGAAAATATAATTGACATTTACTATAGCCTATTTATCAATTTTCAAAGAGAATTATAACAAAAAATTGGAAAAAATCTTTAACAATATCCAAACATATATCTTGATTTATTTCACTTTTCATATTTGACATTAAACTAATAAAATAACTGTTATTAAAAAAAAAATTTACCCGTATTCGAATACACACGATATTTGATACACGCGAGTTTGTACCATTCATTTTCGATTAACAGGTAGGACTCATAAAAAAGTTTTATCTTTTCAGCACTTATAAAGCACGAAAAGTGCGACATTTGGAAGCACGAAAAACAGCCGTTAGTTTCAGTCTTTTGAGGCAACATGTTTCTGCCGAATGATACAGAAAAGAGAGTAAGAGAGAGAGAGAGAGAGAGAGAGAGAGAGAGAGAGAGAGAGAGAGAGAGAGAGAATGATCGAAACAATATTAACGTACCATCTGCCACTTGGTCGTTTAAAAAAAAAAAGCTTTTTGCGATCGTTCCAGTTCGAAAGCTTCGCTTTTCATCGCGTCATCGAAATGCACATATGTATACATGTACCCGTAGTACAAAATCACGATACTGGAACCGTAGATCACATAAATTTTTACGATCGTCGACGCGATCGCACCCAATCAAAGCGAATGCGAATCTAATCGCGAACGTTGCGTCATTAGCATTAGATCATATAGATGGAACGAAACTATTTGCGATGATTTATCAATCTAAACTGTGATTGGGGTCTATCGGGTCGACATTGGTTATCGCGCTACTATTGTATTTTGTGTATCCATAATTCTATCCCAAATTAAATAAACGTTTTTCCGCGTGCGATCGCCATGGCAGAACCCAAAAGCTTTCCATAGATTTACCGTACGATAATACCGGAATCGAGCGAATCGTAGCTTTCCCACCGGAGGGGAGCCACCCTTCCCCCTTTGTCCTCCTGCTCTGTTCACTGCGAAAGCAATTTTACACTTTGCCGCGAGTGAAATAACCGTGGAATAACACAGCCGAAAGGTCCGCCGCGAAATCCTATTTTTTAACGAACATCCGTGGGAAGGAAATAAACGGAATTATCGGAATGCAAATGATCTCTCGGCCGAACAGTTCCGGCGTATAGCCAAATACGCATAGAAATAGAGAGAGAGAGAAAGGTCAGCCTTGGGTCGGGTCAGGATACGATGGTGGCGGTACCCGTTTCATGGTGAAACATGAAACGGTGTGCCTCTACAGAAGCCGGAAACAAGCCTCAAAATTTATGAGCTATTATTATGCATTCTGTTTTCTCTCGTCCGCGGTGGTCCGTCCTTTCGTCTGCTTTCTCTCTCTCTCTCTCTCTCTCTCTCTCTCTCTCTCTCTCTCTCTCCCTCTCTCTCTCTCTCTCTCTATCTCTCTATCTTTCTTTCTCTCTTTCTCTTTCCTCCCTTACGTCACCTACCCCTTCGTTCCGTACGTCGTCGTCCGTACGTTCTCCAATAAACGTACCGGACCAAGCTACTATTTTCGTGCACCGAAAATTTTCGTCACCTTCGTTAATCTTCCTCCGTGACAGAGGATCGCGCACGGTCGCGCTTATGCGCGTCCATTAATAAAGGAGAGAAGAGCTCTTGATAGGCGAAAAGCGCGAACGACGAATCATTACGCTCTTTCGTAAGCTTCCCCTATCTTCTTTCGTCCAGCGCTCCACACCATGCTCCTTGCAAAATTATTAACGATAGTATTATCTCTCGCAATACATTCTCGTCGAGATTTTAATGAAAAACAAATTAATTTTCGTTTAATCTTTTCAAATTCTTGCTCTCTCTATATTCCTTTTTTCTTGTTTTTATTCTCACATATTGTATTCACTGTATTTAGCGTCGGAAGACAGAATTGTCCCTAAAGTCCCTAAAAGATCAGAAAAAGCTTTCCATTATTATTTATCGTACAACGTAACATAAAAATTTAATTTATACTATCGAAACTCTTTGCACCGCTACACAACATAAAAATTATTTATTTTGCAACAGAAAGACGATAAACGAATATTTTTAACAACTACCGTCTATTCATAAAATCTATTCATAAATCCGATATATCGTTTATCGTTTATGCATTTGTAGAATGAATAAAACAATTCGTTCATTTAAAATTTTGACAAATTATTTCGTAAGATCGACGACGCGAAGTAAGTATTTCAACTTGTAAAATTTCATTTCAAAGCAGGGAAGACAGTCGAACGTCATCTAGGAATTTCATTAAACCGTCGAGGACGGTTAGAGATGGTTCCAGTAGAGTACTGCTGAGTAAAACCTTACTGAGTAGAATGGTAGACAAATAGAATGAAAAGAAGACCAGAAGATTAGAAAGAGAAAGAACAATTGAAAGAATTGGAAGAACATTCGATATCCATAAAAGATCTTGCAAAATGACTGCTCCATAGGATTAATAGAATTGCAAGGTAGACATTTGGGGTGTCATTTTATGATTTACGATTTACTAAAATAATGTCTTAATTGAAAGTAAATTATACGTTCTAAATATTGATGATTGTGGTCTCACTCTTTGACATGTATACGCATATATACATACGTATTTACATACATACGTTGAGTTGATGCAGTTCGAATCGCATCTATCAACTGCACCAACTACTTACTAGACAAAGCGAACAAGGAAATTAGAATCCAAGAGACGAAGAGAAAGAGATAGGGAGAGAGAGAGGAGAGACGTATATCTCTTGAAGCAATTCAAACGTAACCATAGCTCGTGCAAGGAAAGCTTAAATGGAACGCTCGGTTACTTCTATCTCCAGGCTTTGCCCATATAACAGATCGTTGAAATAAGAAAACGTTTCGTGTTGGTGACCAGAGAAAGTAACAGATATATGGTCAAATAAGACGAGCATAGGTTACAGAAGATGGAAGATGATAGTTTAGAAAGTTCTAAAGTACGAAGAACGATCGATTCAGACATCTGTGAAATAAAAATTACTCGTATTCGAACTCGAGAAATCGTCTGTCTCTAGATATTCCGTTTAAACGTATCGGCTTTATTTCTTTCGATGGTTGTATTGATCTTTTCCTTTTATTTTATTTTAAAATAACAGAGTACTCTGTGGAAAGCTCAGTGATGCTACAAAACAAGAATACACGGATATATACAAGAATACACGCATACTGTGTCCTTCTTTCTCTTTTTTCTTTTTATTTTTCTTTACGATCCTTTCTTTATTCTTTCTCCTGCGAAATATTTAAAGTATCATCTTATTTCGATGAATAAAACAAAAATGCATACAACAAAAAGACTAAAGTCGAACGACAAAACCAAATGGATTATTTGTGGATAGAACTTGTTAAAATTTCGTTTACAGGTGAATCGGTTTCCTCGGTCGACATGTCACCAATTTTGATTGGACTAGGCGGTACAGCCACTGGTTTGGGACTGATTGTAACCGGTGTTCTAATGGCTCTTTGGAGAAGACACGCGGCGACACCCACAAAACCTAAACCGCTTCAACAATCCAGCATCGCGACTTTTACAAGCAAAGCCGAAGAAGAGGATGGAAATCCTGATCTCATACCAACAACGGCCTTAACACATCATTTAACGGGTAATTTTTGTTTTTTTCGATATTCGTCTTATCTAAGTAGAAAAGAAAAATTATTATCACGATTTATCCAAATAATCAAAAAATGATATAGTCAGAAAGAACAACGTCAATGCTCATAAGTTTTTTCGATACAATTTTAGATAGAAAAATTCCAATATGTGGCTCTTTGCCACGACGACCTCGACAATTAGAAGGACGAGAAATGTCGCATGATATTTTAGAAGACTCATCTTACTCTCGAACGTCGCCTAATGTAAGTAATCGGATTTTTTATCGACGTTGTATTCGAGAATTCTTTCTTTTTTATCTTGAATCTCTAAAAATAATAGCTTTATAAATCTATGGTCTACCTTGTTCTCAGACGTTCTATAGTCTTCAAAGGCCACATCGTTACCCCGAAAGTATGAGAAATACGACGATACAGGAGAGCTGCATTTAAGAAGAAAATCTCGAAAGAATCAGACATTAAATAACAATGTGGTTTGGAGATCCTGCCAAAAGACGAGCAGCGAATCTCTCGTACGAAGCCCGATCATCGAATCACATCCAGCAGGGTAAACGGTTTTTCTGTCTTATAAGTGGATTCCGAAGAAAAAGAAGCGACGAAAAATGGGGACATGTGGAAAATGCCAAATCATGCTTACGCCATGTTGTACACGTTCGACCATACGAAAACATTTATAACCATTCACTATGCATTTGTAAATATTGTATATAAATAAAAACACATCAATTTCGTGTTACCTCCGAGAAGTCTACATCCGATAAACCTAATTTATTGTTTCTTGGAACAAAATTTTATTATATATATATATATATATTTTTTTTTTATTATATATTTTATATATATATACATAAAAGAAAATATATATATACATATATATGTGAATATTAAAATATTTATAAAATACGATCAAGAATAATGCTACTCGCGTACAAATATATGTTCAAGATCGAACGTACAAGATTTTAGCGAATATTTCAAGAGTAGATCGTTATTCGAGAAACCACTATCGTACAACAAAAGATATAATTTAAGTAACCAAACGTTTCATACTTGTAGAAAGATTCCACAATCGTCACCGCTAAAATGTGGGACGAGAAAAGTACGAGATTTATCTTGGCCTCCTTTCGTAACGATCTTTGTTTTAGGGCGCGTAAATCTTCGCGTTGTTAGATACATTTCGTGAGACATCGTAGCGAGCCCTTCACTTCCTCTTTCACAACTCCTCGGCCTCGTTTCACGCGTATTCGTCCTTATTTTTTCTCTATTTCTTTCCTATTCCTTCCGCATTCCTAGTAAACAGTTTATCAAGAAAGCAAATTATTCTTAAACAGATAAAATACTTTGATCAAAACATAATATGATATTCGAGCTTTTGACCAACTTTTTCTTGCCACATTTTCAAATGTTAGAAAACATACTTATATATTTCTAATCGTTATTTCAAACTTTTCGAGATTATTAGTAAACTTTTATAAAAAAAAAACTGTTATGGCGATAAATCAGCTCTCATTCTAAGATAAAAACAATAAAGAGAATTTGAGACAATTCGCAGATAAAAAAGAATATTGATTTTTTACCAACGCGAAACGTCTAAATAAAAACAAATAGGTATCTACCTAATTTCAAAATGGTATGTAAAATATATACGTAGTTACATTTATTAGATAGAATCATAAGACGTAGATGTATGGATACTTAGAAGTACCGTGCACGATATCGAGCGATAAAAGAGAGAAGAGCAGAGAGAAGTAGAGGCTGGTAAATGGCTGAGAAAAAGGATCTTACTCGTGGAGTTTTACCTAAGAGCTACGTGCAGACGTACCGAGAATCCCCTTAACGTCTTCGCAGGTTGAAACTTTTATGATTTCACGTTCGAGCACGTCCGTTTACGATCCACGAGTAGAAACGAACGAGCATGGAATTTCTATGTCGAACTGCAACACTGTGGCTGCTTTGCAAGGTGCATACTCTCATCCAAACCGCACAAGATCCTTCTCTATTTTCGAGGAATCAACCAGCCGATTTAACCGCTAACCAAAAATCTCAACTGTTTCTATAGACCTTCCAGTATACCTACTTAAAAATACCGAATAAAGCAGTGAACATTTGAGAAATATTACTCTTCTGAAATCTTCGAATGACCACTTTGGAATTAAACTTTGCTTTTTCTTTTAATATCTTACTTCATACGAATTAGTACGCTTTTATTTTTTATATCTCATCTTCTCGGCTTTTTCCTTTGAAAAAATTAAAAACTAAACTAAATTAAATATAATGTGCGTTTCCTATTACTCTAATCTCATTATCGATACAATATAATAATATTAAAGTACTACATACAATTTATTCTATATAAGCGTTCATTTAAAATTATTCTCCTTTCTAATATAGCTTCAAATCAAAGATGCATGAAATTTTTACATAAAGATAAAAAATTTCGACTATTCTTTTCGAAAGCCAAAAATTTTACTCAACATAATAGTACTCTATATGGATAATAAAAAACATATACGACTAGACCAAATTCTGACCGTCATATTTTATATATGTCAATAATTATCGACAATTTAGAATTATAGGGACATAAAAAAATCGTACAATAATTATCATATTATAAGAAAATAAACAAAAAATGAGATAGCTCTAGATTATAGGCACAGTAAAAAAAATTAACAGTAATAGTAGAGCGCTGTTCTATCGATCAAGTAAAAATTGTCGGAAATCGTAGACCACTGCTTACCAACAAATGGGTAATAGTATGTCGCTGCTTTTACCAACAAAATAAATATTCCGATAATATTAAATTCCTGCTTTATTGCCATGACAATAATTAAAGATTCCTATTTTGCTGAACAAATAGAATTTCAGAAATGATAGATACCACTTTTACTGACTGACTGATAATAGTACATACCTGTTTCATCGACAAAGAAATTGCTATTGTGTTGATAGTCGATGTGAGCAACTAGATTGGTCGGAACATTACTGTTACGCCAATGAAAATTGTGTACTACCAACATAACTAATCAATGCACAGCCTCTTATGTTGTTATATTGTCAACATGAAAGATTCACAAGAATATCATAACCTTTAAATTAATGCGTGGTGTTTATTAAACTGAAAATATAAATAATGTCATTGTTTCCTGCTTATTCAAATGAAAACGTAACTGAATCATCAAATAGCAATGTTTCACAACAATTGCGGGAAGGTAAACTCTTAAACCATTATTGACATTTTTTTCCTGTGAAATCGAAATTTTAATTTATTTATTTATCATATTTATAATTGCAGATAATACATCAGCAAACTGGCTATCAAATTCAAGTTTTCAAACATATATAGAATCACAAACACTTGTAGTAGATATTTCTTCTGACAATTCATCAGATAATGATTTATCTACTTCCACGGATGTTCCTACTTCTAATACATCTTCTCATGAAAATAAACATTCGTATTATAATTCCAGTTACACAGAAGTTCCAGTTAAGTTACACACAAGTGATGAAAGAAAAAGAACATCTAAACATACAAAAAAACGTAAGAAAGAACGAAAATCTAGTAGTAAAAAGAAAGACAAATATGAATATGAACGAGATGTAGCAAATGTATATTTTGAAGACAAACATCGAGATAGGGGAAACAATACAGTGAATACGTTATGTTCTAGAGCTAGACCATATTATAATGTTGGACAAAAATATCTTGGTTTTGTCTCATATAAACAAATTAAAAAAAATATTTATCAAAGATATCATGCATATAACATAGATCTAGCAGAAAAAACAAAAAAGAAAGATATAATTATTAAAAGGGAAATCACAACAATAAATAAAAATGAACAAATTCCATCTTGGTGTACAAATTTAGAAGAAGAACAAACATTAAAAACACGAGAATATAATGAAAAATTAATGGAAAATCCTAAAAACATAAAGCTATGGTTAGAGTACATTGAGTTTCAGGTAATTTATTTATTAAAAAAATAATATTAAAAATTAATTATAATAAAATTTATTTATATCTTACAAATAGGATACTCTGGCTAAATTTCAAAAACATCAGTTAGCTAAGAATATTCAACGTTCTACAGTTTTAAGGAAGTTATCAATAGTTGAAAAAGCTTTAGAAAAAAATTCAGATTGTATAGAATTATTAAAGTTAAAATTGCGTTTTATGGGAGAAATATCACCTGCTGATGAATTTTCTAAAGAAATAGAAACATTAGTTAACAAGGACACAGGAAATGTTATTTTATGGCAAGCTTTAATAATGGCTACACAAGGTTCAGTAGCAATGTGTACTGTTCCTAAGGTTTTGGATTTATATACAAAATGTTTTTGTATATTAAGACAACGATCTCGGACAAATCCACGTATTTATGATGAACGATTATTAGGTAGTATTTTTAATTATTTTTGCTAATATTTTAATTTTTATATACTATTTTTTCTAAACTACTTTCATTATTGTAATACTAGAAATGCTATACCAGTGCTTGATTTTCTTAAGGCATACTGGTTTGTGGGAACAAATGTGGGAAACAATACGTTTAAATCTTATATTAAATCTCAATCTAAATAGAGATAGCTTGGTTTTTAAAAAAATTATAGATGAAAAAAAACTAAGTAAGTCGATTTATTATTATATCAGATTTATAATTATAACATTAATTTATTCAAAGATAATGTGATTTTATATATATTTTCAGTTGGAATGGAAGAAGTAGTATTAATGTCAAGATTACCATTAAATCAACTATGGTTGAGAACAGAATCATTAAGAGAGAATTGTCATTGGATCAGTGTTAGTAAAGAAGAATTAGAATTAGTTGGAGATTCTCGTAGATTTGTTATACCAGAAGATGTTGCTGATTTTGTACATCCAATAATTAGTCGTGATTCGAATTTTCGTATGGCAATTTATAGTCTTTTAGTTTTAAAAATACCACTATTGCCAACAAGAAATTGCATCTTGAAGGTAAAATAAATCACAATTTTAGATTGAAGTATAATTTCTAATATCTTCATATGAATTTTTATATATATAGAATTTAGGTCTAAAAGAATTTGCGTGGGGCGTAGATTCTTCAGAAGTATTATTTCCATTTGCATATCCGATAGTAGGTGAAATGGCTGGTCATAAAAAAAGGAAAGCATTAATACATGGAATACTTGAAGGACATTTAACTTCTGGACCTCAGTATCTTAAATTTCATCCTGCTCAAGAACCATACTTAGATTTTATACGTGAAACATTTCATACAATAGCTGATAGTTTACCAAACCTTGAACGCAATAATATATATGTATGGTGGTTGAGATTTGAAAGATTACTTGTTTTTCTTAGCAAAGATGAACCTTTGAAATATGATAATAAGTAAGTTAATAAAAATGAAGTAATCGCTACTATAATAATAATGAAATATATCTTACATTTCGTACTACGAATATATAAATATTTTTTTGCAGAGGGAAAAAATTGAAATCCGTGTTGAAAGAATTTTTAAAAAAAGATGTAAACAGAAATAACTTACATTTTTATAAAGAATATGCTTTAATAGAACGAGAAATGGGTAGATTTGAAAGCTGTATTAATATTTTAGAAACTGCTATTCTATCGAATTGTACTTGTCCATCTATGATATCAGATCATGAAGAAAAGACTGCTTTATTTAACTTGTATAGGACACTTTTTGAAACTTTGTTAAATACTGAAACATATAAAGAAACACACAAAGAAAAGATATTAAACGTCATTAAGCATATGGTACCAGGATCAACTGATACTCAATTATTACTTGTTGAAGAATATTTAAAAAATTGTGTCAACAATTTTTTGAAAACAGAACCTATGAGTAAAGATATAGATACATTTTTCTTACCAAATTTGGATTGTGACATCATTGTATGTTACACATTATTTTTGTATGTAAAAAATAGTAATATTGAAGAAGTTATCAATATATATAAATGTTGTATAGAACATTGCAAAGAATTACCCCACTTACAGGTATGAATTTAATTTTTTTCTGTTGTTCCTAATTCTTTCGTTATTATCATAATGCTTTTTCTCTATTGCAGGAAATGTTATATGAAAGTGAACTTGTAATTTTACAATTACATTATGAAAACTTTCCAGATCTGGATAATAATTTGAATAAAACATTATATGATATGTTAGAATTATATCCAGATAATTTTTATGCACTATCTATTTATGCTCATAAACAGGTAAGTTTGAAATTTTGCAAATCAATATAAAGTATAATGTTCTAGTATTTATATTTTAAGCAACAAATATTCTTGTAGAGTGAATTACCAAGTTGGAAAATTAACAATACAAAATCCGAGTTTTCAGTTTGGAAAGCATTATCCTTGTGTTTAGCTGGACGAAAACGAACTCATTTTTTAATGCAACTTGATCATGATGCAGCTTATGCATCACTTAATAAATTATTGTCACTTCATAGAATATTTGCAAGGTATAGTTCCTTTTAAAAAGTTTCTTAAAAAATTATATAATCTTATTTATACCTTAATTTATTGTTATTATATTTTTATATTTTTTAAGAACACCAGAAATAAGGTCTTGTCCACTTTTATGGAGAATATATATGCTTCTTCTTCGAGAATATAATTTATGTGAAAAAAAGGGAGAAGAAGTTTACCATGAAAGTGTTGCATTATGTCCTTGGGCAAGAAATATTTATATTGATGCAGCTGAAGTTGCACCACAACTTTTAACACAAATTCAAGATGTGATACGTGAAAAAGAATTACGAATGCATGTTACACCAGAGGAATTAAATATTTTGCGTGGTCATTTATAGAAAAGTTATTTATCTACAAGTTGTTCCTAAATATAAATGTTTCTTTTATAAATATTTATGTATGTAATGTAAATAATATAAATAATAGTTTTATAAAAAAATGTAAATAAATACTAATATCGCAAAAATGTTACTTAGCAAGAATAAATCTTTTTTATTAAACGTCATAAAATTTGGTTAACTTCTTCTAACAGTAAACATGCGCTTTCGTAGTACTTCAAGATTTCAATCTTTTAAGCTAAAATAATAGTTTTCCTTCAAATAAAAAAAAAAATATAAAGTAATATTAGTTATATATAACATATTAGTAAGTACTCAAAAATCTAAAGAATAAACATAGCATTATAACCTACTATCGAAATATATTCTGCTAATTTTTAAATTCAAAATATACATCAACCATAACCTAAAAGATCACTATCCTATATTTTGAGTATATAATTATTTTTTGTCATGACATTATTGAAGTTTTTTATCTCTTTAAAATTACTAAACTTAAACCCAATTACAATTCCATTATAAAAAAAAAGAAAATATATTTCTAAATTTTATAGAAAAATGGACTTAAAAGCTGTAGTTATCTCAGGAGAGGCACCAGAATCAGATGATGATACTGCTAGTATTACTACGGTATATTGATTCTTATATTTAAGTGATTAAAAAAATAATATGTTATATACCTATATATTTTATTTAAAAATTTCAGGGCATAGGATTTCCCTCTGTACGTACACCAAATTATTGTGGCACAATTATTACTGGCGAAGCTCCTGAATCTGATGAAGGTAATTCAGATAATAATTTTTATACATAGTAAATTTGAGTAATATATACTATATTTATAGATGGTACAAGTTTGAGCAGTATCAGTGGAGCAATTGATGCTATGACTTGCCCACCTTATGCAGAAGTAAAAACACTAAAATCTAAAAAAAGCAGTGTTAAATATAATAGCTTGCTTCATAAAAAACTACGTAAGTAATACAAAGATTTTTTATTTGATAAGGATGAATAATTAATTATGTTTCCAGAATTACATTAGTTATGCTACAGGTTTTGGTTACAGAAAGAATGTAAAACAGATACTTTTAATAACATCATATTTCATTAATATTATAGTAGTACAATATGCATCCCTATAGCTAAAACACAGTATTGTATATAATATTTTTGATGCAGAAACATTTTTATTAATAATGTAATTTTTTTGCTGAAGTAAGAATTTAATGGATTATGATCCATTTCATATAGCACCTAAAATTTGTTTTACTCACAAGCAGAATATTATCCTGTTATGTATATACTTTAAATGTATATATAGTATAAATGATACACTGTATATTTATAAAGAGAAAAAATTATTTTTTATGAAATATTATCTATTTTAAATAATAATAACAATAATAATGTAATGCAAATAAAAAATGTTGCCTTCATGTTTTATATAGGTGAATGTAATGAAACATTGGATAAAGACATAATTCAGATCACAGAAGGAACAGTTGTTAATGATGTTCAAGAATTATCAGCTGTCAACAGACAGTTATTGAGAAGCGAACTTGTCTTACAAGAGGCGGTTTGTCAATTGCGTAATGCATCTAATAAATCTAAAAATGCATCTAATGCTCTGTATGAACTTATAAATACGCGTTTTTTACATTCTATTAAAACATAAGTTGTTTGTTTGTTTGTAATATATCCTTGTTAATAAAATATATTTATAGTAATACTATAGACTGAAGATAATAAAGTTATTCAGAATTGCATTAAATGTAAATATTAAAAATGATCATAAATACAATATATTGAGCATTGATGTGTGTTGATTATAATTGGCAGTCTATTCAATATATCAATTATGTACTATCATACCTGAGAAGTTCAAGTATGAATAATTTCTCTTTTAATTTATTAGAAATTAAGATAATTCTAATACACAACAAATACAATTTGGTTTAGTGATGTATCTATATATTATCAAGTAATAAATATCCTTATATTGATCGTTGCATTGTCTAATTTTGCATGACATAAATTAGATGTTTATTGTAAGGATAACAATGTAAACACTAAAATTCGGCATATGTATGTTAAGATATATATATATATCAAAGAATGTCACGATATTTAAATATGGAGTACCTGTAAAGAATAGACATATACATTGTATAACTGTTTTCTCTCTTCTTTCTTTTTAGAATATAGCATAATTCAACTTTTACATATAGAAATGTAAAAATGTAAAATACAACATAATTGCAATAAAAAGTAACAATTTGTTTAAATATTTAAAAATTATTTTGCTTATTACAAATGAAAAACAGTTAGTACCATGAAGCTCATCTACTAATTGTGCATATGTATAATCTTTTCAGGAACACCTGTCTATTTACTTTATTTTCTGCTGATTTTTTTATCAAATGCACAACTTCATTTGGTATCAAAGGATTGATATTGTTTTCTTTTCTAATACATCACTACATCTAGTGTTTAATGAATTGGTGATTTTAATGGGGATGCAATCTGTTTTCCTATAAATTCAGTCTTAAATATTCCATCAATCTTCGTTGAACATAAGTTCAGTATGGATATATCTACATAAAATACATAAATAAAACATATTCTTGTGTTAATACTGATATGATAACATCGTGACGGAATACCTTCTTTGACATCATTATTTTTTCTTATCAAATATGTTCAGATTATTTAATGACTAAGTACTTTATATATTTGTATTATAATCATATTTTGTATTAAAGCAATTCCATATGCCACATACTAAACTCAACACATGTCCAAAGTATCTATTTTTGAGTTAAATATATATATATATATATATATATATATATATATATATATATATCAATGAAAACATAAGATAAAATCTGATCTAATTATACAATACTTAACTCATGAAATATATAAGCAAAAATTTGTTTATCTTCGGTTATTAAAGTTTGTAATTTTGGACTGATATTGGACTGATAATTGGACTGAATTTTGGAATAGATATTTTCAAATACTCCATAAATCATTTGTAGTTAGAAATAGAATTATTTGTGTATCTGTACGTATTTCTTTATCATCTCACTTTCTTCAAAACAACCCTGGTAAGCAGGTTTTATATGGAACAGAATTGTGAATCCTTAATCCATAGATTTTTTCATTTTTTGTTGTAATATAATGATTTTTGCTTGCTCCAATTGAAGCTTGCAAGTAAGTGTTGTATGGGCTCAATTCCAAAGAAGGATTAAAGTTTGTTGTAATTGGCGACCTTTATAGAAAATACGACGCCTAACCCGATACATATTAGCCAATGTGAGGGCGCCCACCCCCCACATGGCCTACGCTCGCTCCATCTCTCCACCACTTGCATAAATCTGAAGAAGAGCCATTGACTCCTGTGCTTGTCGTTTTTCTGCGAGAAATCGACCAGATGCTTCCTTCAATTGCTCAAGGAAAATCCTAAAATAAATGGCAAAAGAGAAGATGAGAAATGTTCATGATGAAACACTTATACATTTACAAAATGTAAGCACAGACCTGTCAGGTACTATATCAGCTAAGCTGTCAGGATCCATATCACTGAGCAGTTCTAAATCATTTCCACCAAGTAGTGAAATATGTGATGGATCATCATGTAATGATGAAACTAATGGTTCTATTGGTGGACGTCGACGTCTGATTTCGGTACTTCTTGAAGTGCCTTCTATGTTGTCCACATCATCCACAACAATATAACGAGAAGCAGTCTTGCTACTACCTGCTGCAATCCACTTCTGATCTCCATATAAAACCATTAGACTGGTGTTTCTTTCCAAAGTTGCAAAGTATTCTTCATCATCTACTTCAGTTCCTGAATACAAAGTCAACCAAATAACCATTAAATCTAAATTTAGAACAAAATTTTAAGATATGTTCCATATAATAAGAATGTACCCTTACCATCTTGCTCTAATACAATTGTAAGATTTGCATCTGGTGGTAAAGCCAAGCGATTTCGAGCAATATTAGTTAAATCTTTCAAAGAAGAGGCAGTGATACCCTTTCTTCTTTCTCTTGCATGATCAACTATCTTATATGGATTACCCAATCCTTGTACTATCCCTGATGCCTCTGACATGTTGCTTTAAATTGTAAATAATAGATTCAATATAAATTTTTTAATATGTTCTCAAAACAATTGCCTTTTCCAATTTTTCAATAATGAATAAAAACAGTGATAGAGCAGAAATTCACTTTTTTTTAAATTGACACTGATAAGGCCTGATTCTCGTTGCACATTTATTGGACAATGGACTTATATCCTTAAAAAAAATGCAATCGAGCTTACATTTACACAATACTAATAACCAACTATAAACGTTTATAAATGCTATTATATTAAAGCACTATATAAATACTGAAGTGGTTCGAATAAAAATTTGTATGGTTTAAACGCAAGTACGAAAGGGCAGTGTTTTAGGATTGTATCGGATCAGCTTGGTTCTTTACGAATTTTAGTATAGCATTAGCGATTCACATGAACGAATAAAAAATGTAGAAGACGGCAATGTTTAACGATACGCCTGAGTGACTGAACTGACTGTGTGTCAACCCAACACTGGGTCAATGGTGCAACTACCCCTCCTATTTATACTCCTTGCAGACTGCTGCGTATATACATATATCCAGGAGACACCCCCAACCGTACTCACTACCAACACGGCATCTAGACAGAAATCAATAACCTACCCTACAGTAGAGTACATTTTTTCACTTCGGGCAAACTATATCACTGTTTATAGATGGAACTTTATATAAATATTCAAAGCATTGTGCTAATAATAACTTCTAAATAATATATCTGCTCTTATAAATATTTATTCGATTTGTTATTATTGTATGAATGTTAGATTATCATTAATCTAAAAAAAAAATTTTTTATATATTCTTTTATATTTATGTAATAATCCTTTAAATATAGCAACAAAAATATTATATTTTCAATTATATTTATAATGTTAATAACCAAGTGTTACTACTGATATATTTTCGCGATTTATGCTTTTATATTTACATTCCATATAATATTTATTTATCAATCTTTAAAAAAATTAATTTCAAAAAAATTAAAAAGATAATATATATGTATACAGTAGAATAATTATTTTAAGTTAAAAGTATCTAATAAAAATGTAACCATATATGCAGCATCAAAATAGATCAATTTATATTAATTATATTTATTAATTGAATGTTTCCACAAATATACATATATGATACATTGAAATATTTTATATATTTTATATATTTTATATATTATATATATTGTTATAAAAAACAATGTTTGTATTTATACTTACTTCTTAACTTGAGAAAATATTAATAAATTAATAATAAAATTAAATAATATTAGTAAATTAAAAAATTATATGACAAAATAAAACAGATTTAGACAAGTCAAATATAATTTATTTTTAGATTGGGTATCAAATTTGACTAGGATTTGTGAACTTAGGACACGGCACTGCAACTAAATTTAGACCAAGAAGACTAGATACTGTCTTAAGATTAAAGTTAGCCCAGGCTTAGCTCAGTTGAGGCTCTTAAATGAGCCATAAGCTGTATTTGGATGGAAAGAATTAAATTTAATTAAGATATTCTACAAAATAACAAAAAAATGCCAAGTGTTAATAAAGAATCAGATGATAGTCAAACTTGGGAGTTAGCTGAAAGATGTTTATTACCAATCGCATTTTCACATGCAATTGCAGTAATTCTAGCAACAATATTAAATATTTTTGGTATTTCACAAACATCTAGTTTTGCATTGTTCTTACTTTTGTTAGTGATATCAGTGAGTTCTACATTATTTTATCACAATTTAAAGGTGAGTCATTCATATCATGTCTATATAAACATAGCAAATACATTGTATTAAAAATAATCATTATTTCAAATGATTTATATCTTCAAAATATTTTTATTAAGAGATAACTTACATAATAAATTTATTTATTATCATAATAAATTTCTATTGTCAATATTTTTTTAATTAAACAGTAAAAGATTTTGATAATAGCAACTTTAATGTCAAATACATACAATTATAATGCCAAATCAAAAAATTTTTTTCTTGTGTACTACCTTCTTAAAAACCCTGCCATTGAAACTTCTGACCTTTTTTGTGTAATATTAAATTAAACTAACTAGACTATTAAGTTGCATACTATTCCCATTGGAATACTTTATAAAGATTTCTCTTTTTTTTATATATATATTTGTATACTTATGATATAATAGTATAACAATGCAGTTTTTTAGGATTTTTCATACATTTATATTTAAAGATATGATACTGAAAAATTATAGATTGAAAAATTATATACATAATAGGTTACTGCAGCAGGAAAGGCAGTGCTTGTAACAGGGTGTGATTCAAGAGTTGGGTATACTTTGGCTAAACAATTAGATGATTTGGTATGATATTTATCAATTTAAAAATTCAATGATATTGTTATTATTGACAGTATTATTTAACATAGCACTATTATTTATCACAGGGTTTCACAGTTTTCGCTGGATTTAATAATAAAGATGACTCTGAAGAAACAATGAAAAAATTAAAACAAGATGCATCTGGAAGATTACATGTGCTGCAACTTGATGTTACTAGTGAACATGATATACATTCAATCTTTCTGTATGTGAATGAAAATTTACCAGATGAAGCACCAGGTATAACAAATGAATTTTTCTTTCTTTAAAAAAATACTATAAAATAATTATATTTTGTATTTTATTAAACAATGGACCAAATTAGGATTATGGGCATTAGTGCATGCAGCAGCATGGGTAACATTGGGTGAATGTGAATGGATACCTCCTTTGGTCTTAAAACGAAGTATAGATATTAATTTTATTGGTCTTGCCCGATTAACACAGGTAATAATATTATAAGTCTATTTATAATATAAATATATTTATATATATAATTATTATAGGTATTTTTACCATTGGTGAGAAGGTCAAGAGGACGAGTTGTAATAGTTAGTAGTCTCTTAGCTCGCATACCGAGTCCTGTAAGAGGCATTTATTGCGCAGTTAAGGTAATGTTAGAAATTTACTTGTTGCAATAAAAATCAAATTAAAAAATTGATTAGAATATAATATTTTTAATATGTTTAGGCTGCTATTGAAGCATGGGGTTCTTGTCTTCGATTAGAAATGCGAAGATGGGGAGTTGATGTAGTGATTGTAGAAACAGGAGAATACATATCTGGTAATGCTTGGTTAAAAGACAATAATTCATTGCTAGAACAAGCTCGAGATATGTGGATGCAACTTGACCCTCAAACACGTAAAGAATACGGAGAAGAATTATTCCAGAAAGAAATGCTAGCTCTTGAAAAATATACACAAGGACCTGAAGCAGACTTAACATCTGTTACTAGAGCTTTGACAGATAGTGTATTGAAAACATTTCCAATGCAAAGGTATGCTCCTGTATCACGTCAAGAACGAATGCATGCTTTATGCAGTGATTATCTTCCAAAACCAATTTATGATATTTTATACACTAATTATTAATGAGCCTTATCATATTGTGTTCACCTACAGAATTACTTCAAAATTATATCCAAATGCTTTTTGTATACATTCGAAGTTACACCAATAAGCTTTATTAGCAAGAGATGTCATATGATTATTTTAAACCTAGAACACTGCCTATTTAGATGAAAACAGTTTTAAGATATCCATGTTTTTTAATTATCGTTTATTGTAATTAATGGTCTCAGTGAGCGATTATATGTAATGAGTTGATTGTGGTGGTTTGTACCAAAACACAAAAAATTACAAATGTAACCTAATAAAATATATAGAACAATGTATCACACATTTCGTTTAATATTAAATTATTTCAGATCTTTTCCTATCGATTATAAATTAATGCATAGTAATGTTTTAAATAAATAACCACTTACAAAATTAAACACTTGATAAGTCTTCTATTTTTATATTTACAAGAACACAATAGAAAAAAGTCAAGTAACTTATAATGAAACTAGCACTAGTTTTAGACCCTAGAACCTTCTGACTCGAATTTCTTCGCCATTTGGTCGAATATGTCTAAGTCCCTAGATATCGTAGAGATTTTATCTTTAGGGATTACTTAGGAATGTGGTTTCAAAAGAAGGCGAAGAAGAATGGAAATGATAAACGCTAGGCGTGGCGGCGTCATTTTTTAAGGCTTTGTAAAGGAATTGTATCATAAGTGCACTTAATATTCTTATACGGTAGAACATCGTAAATAGATTCATTAAATTCGAATCATCGAAATGTTAAAACGTGAAAATTTATGAACAGAAAACGATCTCAGGATTCAATGCCAATAATGTGTCATTTGAAGATCTTAGGATAAAACTCGAATTACATTTTTTAACGAATTCCGTAAATGTGCCTGTCGTTTATACACGTGGAAAGAAGGGAATACTCGTATGGAGTAATGCAAGAGCGGTAACCTATGCTGGGGAATGGAGACGGAGAGCGTAAAATCAGGGGCTAGCGAGCATAGCCATAGCCAGCACAGCAGGTCTTCGCAAAAACACCATAAAGTATATAACAACAGTACCAAATCTCATCATCGACAACATTCTCACAGAACTACAAGGTATCGTAAGAATCTTGATGTACTTTTCTTTCTGAAAATTAGAGGCGCTGCAGTCGATTGACCCTTGTAGGATTCGATCCCGATCCTCAATAGCTAGCGCTAATCAGCGCTTTATCAACTGTACTGTCGTGTGATTTTATATTTTTTATCTTCTATTATTTTGTATTTATTTTATAGTATTTTGAATGATTTGTATTTTTATCGTGATTGTTTGAATTATTGAGCATGAAGTAAGATATGCATGATATACAATGGTACGTTTACATCTAGGGTTTATTAAATGAATAATTGTGTCAAAGAATACATAGTTTGTGACAATATAAACTATCAAAAGATTTTACTTAAGATTTATGTATTAAATGTCAATAATATATTTTAATATTTTTATATAAACAGATATAAATATCAATTTTATCACTAATTCCAATTTATAGATAGAAATAGTACAAGTTAATAGTGTACTTTTGGGTGTAGGCTAATTTGTTCTATTGAATCAAGTTTTTCTCTCAACTTTTCACTCAGATAATTTTATTGTGAAATGATTGTAAGATTTGAATCTATAATAAATAATTATTTTATATCAAATATATGTAAATATTACGTGTTTGTTAGAAAATAATGATATTAAACAATCTTCTATTAAAGTATACGTTTCGTTTAACCAAGTTATTTGTTATATTTAAAGTTATCCCATTTTTATAATCAGTATTTGATACATATATTCAGATAATAATATTAGATGTAAACATGCATTTACATGTGATAATTTATGATTTTATTCTATGTTTGATTCTTTTTTATAATTAGGAGTAGTCGAAGTCAAAGAAAAGAAAGACAGAATATAAATACAAACGAAATGGCTCCTTTTCAAACAACAGTTAATGTACGTGGAGATAGTGTGGATAACTTAGGTCAAGAGGTTATTGAAGTACAAATATTACCTCAAGATGAGAATTGGGGAGAAAATACTACAGCTGTAACTGGCAATACATCTGACAGGTCAGAATCAACTGAAGATGTAACTCATTGGCCAAATGAAACCGACACTTCATTCGGATCTGCCTGTAATCGACACATTGTTCCAATAGTAGCTGTGTTACTTGGAATATGTGCTTTTTTAAGTCCTATAGCAATGGTCATATTACCTAAATTAGGATTTTTTCCTGATACAACAACTGCGTTAACAATGCAACAAAAACTACAATTGCTTTCATGCAATGCAGAATGCAAAGGACAATTGCTAGGATTAGCCTTTAAATTAGTACTATTAGTTATTGGAAGTTGGGCTGTATTTCTACGCCCACGAAATGCTACTATGCCACGTGTATTTTTATTCAGAGCTGGTGTGTTACTTCTTACGATGCTGTGCATTTGTACTTATTGGTTGTTTTATGTTGTTCAGGTATGTGATTTAGTTTTACATCATCTAATAAATTGTTATTATTATAATTATAATGTAATTATATAACTGACCATAATTTATAATTTTAGGTCACAGAAAGTGCTAAGACTGCTGCAAATGGTGAAATAACAGAGTACAAAAGTTTAGTAAATTATGCGGGTACTCTTGCAGATACATTACTATTCATTCACTATGTTGCTGTGCTACTTATAGAAATTCGTCATTTTCAACCAACATTCTATGTGAAGGTATATAAAAAGTTTGAGTTTAATATATACATAATAACTACTAGATTTAAATCTTTATTATATATGATACTTCAATTTAATGTCAATTATAGGTTGTGAGATCTCCAGATGGTGAATCGAGATCTTATGCAGTAGGACAATTATCGATACAAAGAGCAGCAGTATGGGTATTGGAAAGGTATTACACAGATTTTCCAATTTACAATCCATATCTAGAACGTTTACCTGTCTCTAAATCAAGTCGAAAGCAATCAAGTTTCAAATTTTATGATGTTGATGGAGGTGTCTCAAGTGGTGTTCAGTCGCGTGGGGGTAGCGGCGATAGAGCAGTATTGGCTGCACAAGCTCGACGTAGAGATTCTAGCCATAATGGCCGCTTTTACGAAGAACATGATTATGAAAGAAGAGTACGCAAACGAAGAGCACGCTTAATTACTGCCGCAGAAGAAGCATTTGCTCATATCAAACGATTACACTCTGAAGTTGAATCCACGCCAGGTCCTGGTCCTATGGACCCAATGGAAGCTGCACAGGCAGTATTTCCATCTATGGCAAGAGCTTTACAAAAATACTTAAGAGTTACACGTCAACAACCTCGTCATTCTGTAGAATCAATATTAAATCGTTTTGCAAGATGTTTAGCACAAGATGCAGCACCGCGTGCATTTTTGGAACCTTTTTTTACGACAAGTCCTGTTCTTTCTAATGAAAAGGAAAGACAAAAGGGTTCTCATCATTGGGCTTTAATCTGCGAAGGTGAGTTGCCATCACGACCTCTTGCAAATGGTTGTGAATTTCAGTTAAGACAAGGTGAGATTGCACTTTTGTGCACAGCATATCGATTACCGCATTTTCATCTCACTGAACAACTTGCACATCCTAAATCTAATAAGTTTCTCTTGAGGTTGAATTCAGAAACTTCTGTGTAGTAGTATTGAAAATTTTTTAGACATCCTATTACAAGGTGCTTATCATACTAGTGGATGTGAATTTGCGTAAATTTTAAAAAGCATAAAAATGCACAAATTTTTAAATATTTAACATTAAAAAGAAAAGTATATATGAACAATTTGATTGTCACGAATTAAAATCAAGTTTTATTTGTAAAATAGTATTTATCAACTAAATTGGTAATACTTATTTCCAAGGCCATAAAAGCTTTAGATATTTTAGTACATAAATATATGCACATACTTTTGCATAAATAATTTCGTACATTACTTGCATTATTAGATAATGCTATATTGATAGCATTATCTATTAGTATAAAATACAATACTCACTTTTATTATATATTTACCTTTTTTTTTTTTTTATTAATATTTATAAATATCTTTTATACAAAGTTTTATATCTTAAACCTAATTTACTTTATATTATTATACTCAGTTAATCTATAAGTTTTTCATTGAAGATTTTTTAGGCATTTTTTATCAGTTTTTCATCAATTTATATAAAAAACATATTTCAAATATGTTCTATGAAATTGTGTACATGTGAATAATATTAGTATGAAAGCACTTTCCTTTTTACACAAGTAAACATTGCTTGTAAGCAAATTGAATGGATGATTTGTATAAATATATAAAATATCATTAAAATAATTATAGATTTTTGTATACTAGTTAATTTATATGTAAAATTACAGACTTTTTTTTATAAAAGTATCATAAGTAAAGTATTATTATCACTTGGAATTTATACGTTTTATTAATTACTAAATGTAATTAATTCTATGAGTAAAAGTAATTATTCAACAAATTAAAAGTATTATTTCAAGGCTAAGCCATTGAATTACTTTGATAATAAAATTGTTTAATGATGGAAATGATAATTAAGATACACATAACATTCTTTTTAAATTATACCAAGAAATTTTTTTTACTTTAGTACCTTGAATATTCTTGTGAGTTGTGATTAGATATTATAGTAACTTATTCTTTATATATACATAATGGGATTTGAAAAGCCAAATATATTATGAACATTTCAAATACTCCATGACTAATGTTATAGTATTCTTATACCAGATATGTGCTAAGCAAGTATAAACTTGCACTTCTTTATTTGTTGCTATCATGTGTTAAATTTATGGCAACATATAATTTCATAAGACTGGCAAATCACATTTAAACAACATCTGATATCTGTTCATATAAAATATAAAAAAGAGAAGACATGTAAATAAAAAGCAGAAATCTATTTCATGCTTGCTTCACTGCTTGTATATATTCATATATACACAAGTTTATAATGTTTGGGTTATAGGCCTAACGGCAAAGAATTTTTTATACAAAAAAACAAATTGTATTATCCCTATGGATGTGTTTTGCATTCCAAACAACATGACAAATAATTTTCCTAACTTGGAAAAATATCTTGTTAATAATATAATACATTTTAAGCATTTTACATCTAGTGCGAATTAGAAATGATGCTATTTTTACAATTACATATCACAATTAATTCATTAATGTTAAATATTATATATTGCTTGCCTCATGTTGTTCATAAAATATATTATGAATAAGATTGTAGAATATAAAAATTATTTAGACTGTACTTAAAAAAATACTTAAGTTTGTCTGTAAGTTTGTGCTCTTGTGCATTTGTGGATATGTTATATTTGGAATGTATGAACTTTTTTTTATAAAATTATTTTATTTATGTGTGAGCGTGGTGATTGTATTGATAAATGATGAAATATACATTTGATGTACAGATGCTTATAACAGTTTATTTAGACCTATCAGTATTATTAACTTTGTATAAACAAGATTATAACTTTGATAAACAAAAGAATATTTACTTTTAAACATTTTATATGTGTATATGAATTTAAAATTATATTAAAGAAAACTAAAGATGTACAATAAGTGTATATTAAACATTATTAAAAGTTGGGATCTTTCCTGTTTTTTATCTGTTATTATTATTGAGTTCTGATAAAATTTATAATAGCAAATACTTTTTAATTCCACTTTTAATACATTTTGAAACTAAAAAATATATGAAAAAAATGTATATGATATAAAAAAAAAAAAAAAATAGATTTGGTAATAATTTTTTTTATTTGGTATTTTAAGAAAATCTATAAATATTGGTTCCATTATTATGTAATATATCTTCATTTACTTTAATTTACATAAAATTGTATGGCTGATATTAATTAGTACGACAAGTACAATTACATCAAATTATAAAAACAAGCCTTGTTCTAAATGTAATTATAAATTTGGAGTACATGAAGACATACCATAATTTTTGCATGTTTCAAGATGATCGTATAGGTTAGGAAACTGCATTAGGCTAGTTCAATTTCTTTGAGTTGTGGTTAGATCTCCTAATATGGCTAGCGAAAAAAAATCGGGAAAAACGTCTTCAAAAGGTGGAAAATCGAATGAAGAAATATTCGCTGGATTTCAAACACTTCGAAATGAACAAAGAATGATGGCTAATAAATTATCCGAAATGGAAATGGAATTAAATGAACATAAGTATGCTCTTTAACCTATGTTTACGAAGTGTAATGTATTTAAACAAATTATATATATATATATATATATATAAAATAGTTGACATAATAAATTATTCTTTTAGAATTGTTATCGATACTTTAAAAAATGTTGATCCTAAAAGAAAGTGTTATAGAATGATTGGAGGAGTATTATGTGAGCGTACCGTCGAAGATGTAATGCCCACATTAGTAACAAACAAAGAACAGGTTTGATTAACTATAATATAAAAAATATATTTTCAATTGTATTTAATTTTTTGTTTTTGTATTTACATGATATAATAATGTATAGAACATCTTATATATAATTATACAAGAGTATATATTTTAAAAATATTCTATTATTGTATAACTTTAATTGTTTATATCATTTTTAGTTGATTAAAGTAATAGAAGCTTTGAATGACCAATTAACTAAAAAAGGTATTGAAATAAATGAGTATAAAGAAAAACATAATATTAGAATTCGAGGTCAAGATGACTTACAACATCCGGAGGAAGAATCAAAAGAAGCGAAAAGGAATGCAATTGTTGTAAATCCTATTGAGGTTTAAATATCGTTAATATTTTCATTTAATTTAAAAATATTATTAATCTTAAAAAACTAAATTTCAATGCTTTATTCTATGAACTATCAGTAACATTAAAGATCATTCTCTTTGCATTTATTTATTTGATGAATATGTGAAATGCATACATAACCTTTAGTTACCAATATCAAGTTTATTTCTTATTTATGAAATTATTAATAAAATTCTTTTAAATGTAGATAAACGTAAGTAATATAGTCTTATAATACTATATAAAAAAAACATATTTTAATATTTTTTAAATTAAGGGTAATTTCTTT
Source organism: Vespula pensylvanica (assembly GCF_014466175.1). Taxonomy (NCBI): domain Eukaryota; kingdom Metazoa; phylum Arthropoda; class Insecta; order Hymenoptera; family Vespidae; genus Vespula; species Vespula pensylvanica. The sequence continues at coordinate 4,562,882 of NC_057694.1, forward strand.
TAAAATTGGTAACTAAGAGTTATAGCCAAATTATTTTTCTTTTTATAAATATTCAGCAAAAAATTATATATGTATATTACTTCATATAAATACAAAAAGAATTTCTTCATAATCAAGCTTTATAAAATGATACAAAAAATATTGTACACTTAATGCTTAGTAATTTGTTGAACAAATTAGTGTAATGGACTGAATGCAAACATACTATTTGTAATGATAAATACGTAAACTATAAGTGGAAAAAGGCAATATTTAAATTAATTTGTATTTTATATCAAATAAAATATTGCAAACGTAAGATACGTAAATAAAAATAATATCGTCTATTTTACTTTCTTCGATGTATACTTATATAAATTTATTTATAAATATGCGTATACTAATGTTTCGTGCAATTGATTATTTTGTGTGTTTGGTTTGCTAAATAAAAATATCATTTATAATAAATCGTAATAAGTTGTACTATATATATCCATAAAATAAAAAATATATAAAAAAGTGGGGGAAGAGAGAGAGAAAAAATAGAGAGAATGAAACAGGCAATTTACGAACGTTACCATTTCAGCAATCGACTTCTCGATTTGCTTTTCGGACAAGTTATCGGATCGTACCACTCGTAGCGATGTAAACACATGTGCCACCCCTTGTCATGGAACAATCATGTTACTTTTCGAATGATTTTATAAAATAATTGTGTAATAGTTTGAATATTGTATTATAATAAATATACGATTATTTTTGTATCGTAATCGATGTAAGTACGAAAATATCGATTCGATATGTACACATTTTAATATTATATTACTATTTGCACGTATAAAAGGTGGATTCTTCTTAAATGGAGTCAGTAAAGTGCAGATAGACAATCATAAAAGTTCAACATTTAAAGTATCGAAAATGTATACATTACGTATACAAAATTATGATTTCAATGTGAAGTGCATATATATAAAAGCGTCATATAATATTAGTGATACTAGACTATATTTTGACACTAATTTCTTCGAAAGTAACATATGAAATAATCTATTTTTACTCTAAAGTGCAATGTGTTTAAGTGGTGTTTTATCAAGATTTTTTTATTATTGTACCATGCTAATCTAGATTTGAAATAATATCAATGTGAAGTACAAGGTGGTTAAAAATGGAAGCGTGGTGGTTCTCTCGCATAGTTGCACATCATCCATATGTTATTCTATTGACAATATTTCTATTTTCTTGTACATGTTTAATAGCTCCTCGTACTATTCAAAATTTTCCAGATTTTTCTGATCCTCAATTGGTGAGAATTATTAATCTGTATTTATACAACTATATATATATATATATTATATTTATAATATATTATCTATTATTTCAAGGGATTTGAAGCAAGGGGTACTATGTTATCACAAAGATTAACAGCATGGCAAAATTTAATGGAAGCAACCAAACCTAGAGGAGAACTTGTTGATAATCCTTTGGAATATTATTATTATTTAGAACAACTAAATCAACAGGTAACTCAATTATTTTATTCTTTCTAAAGATATATCATAATATATAAGTAACTGTTTCTAACAGACTGACTCCACTTCACAAAGACATGGTTGGACAAGTCAGGGTATTCTTAGGAAAAAACCTAAGAGTATAAACAGAAAAAAAGGAAAAAAGTACATTGTAACAAAAAATGAAACGGAAGAAGATTCAAATAATGATAATGACAAAGACAAATGGGAAGAATTATTAGAGTTAAAAAATAAGGATCGATTAAATATTGTAGAAAATGAAAAAAATCATAATAATTTGGACAGTGAAAGCTTTTTCTGTAATTTACCAACTTCTGCTTATGCTCGTGTAGTTATAGGTACAGAAACAGAAGAAAAAAGTTTATGGACTATGGAAGGTGTTCTAGCTCAATGTCATATTGATGCTGCACTTAGAGCAAATCCTCATTTTCCTTCATTATGTCAAATTCAAGAGGAACGTAATAATATAAGTCATAAGTGTTGCAGAAGTTGGTCACCTGCTAATTATGTAGCATTGTTGTCTAATCGAAGTTCCTGTTTGGGAGTGACTGAGAATGATCTTATTCGAGTAGAAACTTTATTAAGAAGATGTGCTTATTATTACCATAATTTTGAATTGACTATTAACTGTGCAGAAGATCTCAATTGTCAGAAACGTGTTCCAGCAGAATGCTATCTACATAATGCAGTTTATCATCTATTACATTACCTTTTAGATGTAAACTTTATTCCAAGTCATGTAAGAATTGATTCGTTTTTTAATTTTATTTTGTACTCAGTTAGGAGCAATAATTTTAAATTATATATTTCTTTGCAGAAACAACAAACTTTAAATAAGTCACATTCAACATTGAAATCAGTAATGCTATTTCTCCCAATTGCAGCTAGTTCAGCCAGTTTAGATTTCTACAAAGAGTTAAATAATAATGGTCTGAGTTATGGGAAATTTAAAGTGCGAGGCATGCAATTAGGATTAAAAAGTACATTATTTGATTGTCTTTTAGTATCAGATTTCAGTCTGGTTCTAACTGGATTTGGCTTTGTGACCCTATGCATTTGGATATATACTGGATCTTTATTATTAACTATTACTACATTCTTTGCAGTACTCTTTAGTCTTGGTATTTCATATGCAATATATACTCTTGTTTTGCGAATTAAATTCTTCCCATTTATGAATTTACTTGCAATTGTGGTTGCAGTTGGTAAGTTATTTTTAATATTTTTAATTCTGTATAAAAATTAAATATCATAATTTAAAAATTAATTATCATAAAACTGATAAATATGTTTTTTGAAGGAATTGGTGCAGATGATGCATTTATATATTGTAAAGTTTGGGAGTGTTGCAAGCAACAAAAACTTTCCAATGGTGGATTAGCACGATTAGTACAGGAAACCATGAAACATGCAATACCATCTATGTTTGTTACTTCATTAACAACAGCAGTAGCATTTTTTGCATCTATTGTCAGTAATGTCACTGCCATTAATTGTTTTAGGTAATAAAATATTTATACTGATATGTCATAAATACATTCTTTTGGGTATTTATCTCATATTAATAATCGTGCTTTATAGTTTGTTCTCAGGAATGACTGTGATCACTAATTTCTTTTTAATGATCACGTGGTTACCAGCATGTGTAGTAGTATCAGAACATTGTCGAATAACAACTCTGTCACCCGCGAGTTTTATTACAAGGAAAATTATTCGTCCTATACGAATATTTGCAGATAAAATTGCTCTTACATTTATTATCTTCCTCACAAAAATTGCAATTGGTTTAAGATGGTTTTGGCTTGTGAGTTTGGGTGCCTTAGCTGTAGGTGCTTGCATAGTAGTTTTTCACTATCCAGGACTGCAATTACCTGATACTCCTGACTTCCAGTTATTTGAAACTTCTCATCCTTTTGAACAATATGACTTAATTTATTCTCGACACTTCTGGTTCGAAAAAGTTGAAATGGTAATAATTATAGATTAAATAAATAATATTCGATATATAAATTTTATTATAAAGATGCAAATTATATGAATTTAGATCGATGGTGGCGAGATTTTACCACTACGATTTGTTTGGGGCATAAAACCAGTTGATAATGGAGATTACCTTAATCCTGATAAAAAGGGTATGCTAGTATGGGATGAATCTTTCGACGTGTCTCATGAACAATCTCAGTTATGGTTGCAACAGTTCTGCTATAATCTACGAATTCAGCCATTTTATCGTAATACATTAGGAGCACTTCTTCCTAATTGTTTTATTGAATCATTACGTACGTGGATGCGAAGGCATTGTGTAGATCCTATAGATACACATATTAATTATTCACCATGTTGTAAGAGAAATTCTTTTCCTTACAAGCCAAATGTATTAAAGCAATGTGCAGCAGAAGCTACTGCACAACTCTATCGCACACCTGCTTATCTGTGGAAACGAGGTGGTCCAGTCTATGCAGGTCTAAAATTTTTGAAAGAATCAATACAAACTTCATTGCAACCAAACAATGCAACAGGATCTTTAATATTACCAGTGCCTAAAATAAAGGCGTTAATTGTAGAATATGATAGTAAATATGACTACAGTCTTTCATATCTTCATATGAATCAATTCTTTCATGAAGTAAGTTTTATATTCGATGTTATATTTAATTATAATTACTATAATTACTATAATAATAATTACTATATTTCTAGGTTGAGACTTGGATGCAAGAACAATTAAAAACTGCACCCACAACTATGCAAGGAGGATGGTTCGTCAGTAAATTGGAATTTTACGAATTACAACGTACATTACACGACGGTACTATTTGGGCTATGATCGTTTCATTGATTTTAGCACTTGCAGTATTAGCATTCGTAACATTAAATCCTTTAGTTAGTATATATGCAATTATAACAATTGGTGCTGCCATTATAGTGACTGTTGCTACTTTAATTCTTCTTGGCTGGAAACTCAATGTTCTGGAAAGTGTTGCAGTATCTACTGCTATAGGTAGCATTAATTATATATTAAATAGATAATGTTAAATACATATAAAAAGATAACAGAATTTTATGTTTCTCAAGGTTTGGCAGTGGATTTCAGTTTACATTACGCTGTAAGTTATCGAGCATGCAACTCGGAAGAAAGAGTTGATAAAGTTAAAGCAGCATTAGATCAAATGGGTGGACCAACACTGATGGCAACATTAACAAGTGGAGTTGCCGGTGCTCTCATGTTACCCTCTGATGTATTGGCATATATACAGATTGGTATATTTCTATTGCTTGTGATGGGGATAAGTTGGATTTATGCTACATTATTTTTATGCCCAATGTTAGCAGTCATTGGTCCATCATCGCATTTTGCTCAATTTCAATACCCACGGTAACATAACGAACATATAAACGACAGTATTTATTTTTTGTTTTAATATTAATCAGATTAATATTAATTTCAGAGCAAGGAAATTATTATTTTGTTTTCGTAAGAAAGAATCAGAAGAGTTGGCAGAAACAAATAGAGATAATGGTAAAATGGTAAAAAAAGGAAAAGGAAAGGGAATGCTATCTGAATCAACATTAAGTACTTCTAGCACAGTATGTCAATTTCATTGTAGTGAACCGGAAATTCTTATTGCACGGCCTCCTTCTTCATCGTTACCTCCATCACCGACATCGGCATTACTTTATTTAGATAGTAATCAAACCACTGTGTGGAACAATAGACGAAAACAAATGAACGATCTTGATTGAATATCTATATTCAGAAATCTTAAAACATAATATTATTGATCACGTGTTACCTTCATTGTGAACTAAATGGAACTATGATCTTATCTAATTAATGTGTCATTGGCTGTGTTCAGGTAGTTAATAAGACTGTTTGTTACTTATATGTTTGTCTATCGTCGACATTCATTGGGCTTCCTATATTCTTTATGTGGTTTACATATTTGCGTATATACGCGCACGAAGACACATACTACATATACATATATATTATTGCATGCAGATAATAACAGAGTGCGTATAGCTCTATTTATCTTTTTGATCTGTATACACTTTTTTTTTCATTCTCTAATAACTTCATTCGTATGATAAGATATATGTATATATATATGTGTGTATGGGTGTGTGGGTGTGTGTAGGTAAATAGATTTCTTTATAAATAATGCCATTTGAGAGACAATTCAAAAAATTTTTAAAGCTCTGACATATCTGCAAATTCACGAAACAATATTAATTTGCGTTAATGATAAATGTATTAGATATTATATAATATTTTATATTCCCATTATTTTTAAGCATTATTCTTACATATAAAGTTCGGGTATATGTCATTCTTATTTAACAATATAATAATCTTCAGATATATGTTAAATGGCAAGCTTAACTTTATATAAATGTTAGACTTTCTGCAATTTGTGAATTTATATTTTTTTAACTAATTGTAGGATAATGTTATTTAATCTGGTAAACAGATTTATTAGATCAAAAGATTAATTATATGTAATTTTGTTAATAGTGCTAAATATCTTTAATAAAAGAGACAAATACTCTCTCTCTCTCTCTCTGACCATAAAAAATTTTAGCTATAAATACATGAGAATTGAAAATAATTATTTTGTGATTCTAAGTATAGAGTACAAATTGTTAATTTAATGAATACATCTTAATTTACAATTTCCTTGAGAATATACTTACTTATTTTTTATAATACTAACATGGAAAAATTTTAATAAAATGAACTCTAGAAATAAATAAATGAAAGCAAGATTTTGTTCATCATTTTGAGTTGGTAAGTAATTATATTGATAATGATAATAATACTTAAGAAATATACATAGTACGAAAGTAGTTGTTGGTAAAGAGTGATACATACTATATTGTTACAATTATAATTTTTATCATTCAACTCATCAAATATGTTAATCCTCAACAATTGATGATTATGTCTCTATAATGGAAAAATGTACATTGAACTATTTTAATGAGCCAAAAATATATTCGTTTATGAGTTCTTTTTAAATATATGTATACAAACAGTATTTATATAAATTTTACCAAAAAAATTGCCCTTTTTTAAAGTAACATTAACGGCAATAAAAATATGTTATATCAAGCTTAATGTAAATTTCAATGAGAAAATACGTTAAAAATAAAACAAAGCGAGTGCTTGTTATTTTTCTTTTATTCCATAGAAATTTCTTAAACGCGTCGTCGGCGTTTATGATTAAATGGACTAAGTGGTGGTTCAATAAGAGGACGTTTCTCGATTCGCGGTAAACTTGAGTTATACTTGCGAATAGGTTGAACCTTACGAATAGTTTTCTTTCTCAAACAAGCAATTTCTCCTTTTTCTAATTTCTTCTCAGTTGTAGCAATCTGTCAATTACAAAATTATATGTAAATATATCTTCAGATGTGGATGAAGCGTATGAACATACGAATAATACGAAAGTGTTTGTTATCTTTTGAAAATAATAATGATCGTTATTTCTTGTAATGAATGTTTAATGAATGCTTAAGATATACATAAATGACATTACCAAACATTTTAACATTTCCTTTTCTCTTTCCTTTTCTTTTAATTTTTCCTCGAAGCGTTTTCTTTCCTGAGCTCTAACTGCTGTCAAAAGAGGCGGAGTTTTTGGTATTTTTAAAACTCTTTTAGCAGGACGAGGTAGGAATGGCGGCTTTTTCCAAATCTTTTCGTAAATGAAAAAAGTATTTATTATACATAGTGAAAGCATCTAAATAAAATATTACACGATAACGTACCTCTGTACATTTTTTGATAGCTTTTTCGGAACTTATGTTATTTGATTCTTTAAATTTTCCACTAATAACTGTTTTAATAAATTTAGGTACAGGTTGTGCTCGAAATACATGCAATTTTTTGTCTTCTTTAAACGTCTTAAAAGCAATAAAAATTTTATATAAAACATAATTATTAAGAAAAAATTATCAAAAATGATAACATACTTCTTAAATATATTTTACCTTTTGTTGTTGTTTTTTCGTGTTGGATTTATTTCGTAAATCAAAAGTAAAAGACTTCACAGCAGTGTGCACTTTTTCTGTTATATTTTTTGTATTTTCTCTTGTCGTTGTTTTATGTTTCACTTTAATACACTGAAATATTAATCAAATTAAAGCAAGTGAAATATTTTTAATATTAAATTAATAAGAAACATTTTTTAAATTAAATTAATACTTGTCTTGTTAAATCTTGTTTCTTTTCCTCTCGATTTTCTTCCGTTTGATTCGTATCAATGTTCTTACTCAATTCTTGTTTCTTTTCTTTCGTCAAAGAAAAATTGTCTAATAAGCTAAAAGAAAAACATCAAATAAAGTTTCGTTCGTAAGATATAAAGTCATGAAATGTAGTAAAAGTATTAAGTGCATGACAATTACTTAATTAGTTCATTGTGATCGTTATAATCACTCGTTCTAGGAAGCGTCCGCGCATTTGCACTGTGCTGCAATGGTTTCTCTTCTTCTTTTGTTTCTTAACATAAAGAAATATTTATAATCGCATTAATAAATTTGAATAAGAATAAAAGATAATCCAATTATTTTACTAGTAAGTTATAAATGTATACCAAAAAATCTATCAGAGATTTCAGGTACGTTAAAAAAATCTATAAACTGTGGAGAATCAATCCTATCCCAAGGATCTAACGTTACATTAACACGATTAATCCAATCTTTAAACAAGTTGTTTTCTTCTTTATTTTGTGGCCACAATTGTCTATTTGTTGGTTTTGACTTAAATCTGTAATAAGATAGCGGTGTTTCTGTTTCCATTGTCAATTAAGATAAATATAAGAGTAAAACTTTTGGAAAGAAGAGACAAATCGCCATTACAACGTAATTTCTAACAGTTTACTGTTCGCGTAGTTAACGAAATCTCTGAAGGTTGATTCGTAACTGTTTAACTGAGAAGGAAAATAAACATGATGCTAATGAAAACAATGTTTCGATGTAGGTAAACATTCCTCCAATTATTAAACATGTTTTAATGTATGTATATTGAATAAGTGCTCCTTATTGTATCTTCGTGTTCATTAATTTATTTTGTTCCGAAGATTATAAATTTTGTTCGATTTCATAACATTCATAAATTAATCATCTTAAATTGAAAGAATGTTTTAAAGAGCGCATGCTTACTGATATCTTAGTAATATGCCGTGTATTAGTAAAAGATTCCCATGGATACGTAAAGCCAAACATAGCACGTGATTTAGACGCTACTATTTAGAGCGAATAACATTGTGGAAAATATTAAGATTATATGAACATGTATATTTATTTTTTTGTTTTAAGCGCAACTCAATTGAATTAAAATAAAAATAAACATTTATTAATATATTTGAAAATTTCAATATGCACGGATTAAGGTAAAGATATATCAATTTTTACATTCTACAGAACTTATATATTTTAAAATAATATAAAAATTTGTATCTTTTTAATATATTATTTTTAGAGCAGATCATAATTCAGGCAGTAGTCTTGGAACAAGCAGGTGGTTGGAGGCCATTTGGGAACCGAGCGCTAAAATTCATACTCTTCCTGGCGGCCTCGATATGCTAGATGTAAACGGTGATGGTGATGTGCGTCTTGTGTCCACAGATTTAGGATCCGTTAACGCTAATTCAACAAAGGTGTTTAACATCAACCATTTTGATATTGCGATTTTTTTTCATAAAGAATGATTTTTTGTTCTTTTAAGATACGCGTTTACAAAGGGAGTGATCAAATAACGGAACATAATATGGTAGATGCACCCTGTGGAGTCGCTGGATTTTATACAGAGAATGGTGAACCCAGATCAGCTGTATTAGCTGCAGGAGCCGGTTCCAGCGTTTATATCTTTAAGAATTTAAGGCCATTTTTTAAATATTGCCTGCCGCATCTCGAAGCTCATCCTAAAGAGCGAGAAGTGCGTCTAAGATTAAAATTATATATTTTTCCTGTACCATCAATATTATTTGCGTTGAACGATATACCCGAGCTTTCTTCAGATATGGCATAAGGCTGGTCTCGAAGAAGAACTAAACGTGCTGACATTAGCCGATGATCTAGACTCGTTGTTGAAAGAACTTGGGGCAGCAGCAATTTCTCCACGTACCTTAAAATTTTTATCGATGGATGTAAATTTACGAATGAGTTTTGCGGAACAATACAGAAGGATACCTTTGATTAAAAACAACGCAGTCACCGCCCTTGGTGTTATCAGAAAGGATTCATGGAATGATCCCGCTTGTAGTTGCCTTATAATCGGTACAGAAAACAGAGAGATCCTCGTATTGGATCCGAGGTACGAGAGATGTATTAATTTCTTACAGAATCATTTCAATTTTTCTCTTTTTATTCGTCTTTTTTAGAGCGTTTACCGTTATGGACAAGCATCTTTTAAAGTGGCCTCCTGTATCATTCGCCACTACTGGTCTGTGGGCTGGTGATGGGAGAATTATGGTGGTCGGTAGAGACGGAAACATAGGAGCGATACGAAGAGGGAGTCCTGTGAAACTCTGGGAAAAACTTGAAGCTCCGATCGTTGCTATCTCTGTTCTTAACGGTGATGGTGCAGCAGTCGCTATTATGGACGGAACGTTATTAGGATTTTCCAAAAAAGTAGGAATTTGGAAACAAAGATTTCGAGCAACAAAAATAACAAAAATATACATAAGCATACATATGTTATTTTTTCAGGGTATTAAAGTATGGAGCATCAATGTACCAGGTATTATATTAGACATGGTAAGTTTGCCAGTACCACAAAGCGGACTTTCTTTACTAGCCGTCAGTACGGCTGGATATGGTGTACGAATATACGATGGTAAGCATCACGTGGACACGATTAAGACAATGGAACCAGTGTCTGCGATAAAGGTATCTTTTTATCTACTGTGCTTAATAATTCTCAACAAACTCTTATACAGAAAACGGATGTTTTGCAGTATGGACGGATGGGACAAGAAGAACGAGCGATGGCGATGGTAACGGTCAGTGGTGGTCTCTGTGTAAAGATATTAAAGCGAACTGCAGATTTTAGTATACATAATACAATTTTCTCCGTGACACCAAATGGTGGTACAAAATTTGTGATACCAAAAAAAACGCGTCTTTTCGTGGAGCAAACAATAAGAGAAAGATCTGAAGCGAAAAAAATTCATAATACTTTTCAACAGGGTTTTCTACGACTACGCTTAACTATTGCCAAAAATGCTCTTGATCTGTTAACCGGTTGCGAAAATACAGGACTTGATCCGATATCCTTGGAGGCTAATGTCCTTGGCTTAGGACCCAATTATCGAATTCAGATATTAATCACGAATATTTCGGATGGATTATCCGATACTGGATTGTTTATCGTTTGTAGAGGAGAAAATACAGAAGTCAACCCACGTGTTGTCAACTTGCCTTTATTACCCAGCGGTATACCAATCCCGATAACAATTGATGCTACGTTAATAAATAGAATTTCTGGCAAGGTACAAGTTTTACTTTGCAAGAAGGATAAATCAAAGCCACTTACATTCACTAACGTTATCTTACCAGCTGCTGAAGAAGAGATCGAAGTTTAAAAATTTTTCATTTTATATATTTATCATTGATCGAATAGCTTTTTTGTTCTAAATAATTTCGTAATATCTATTTGATATCGCGTCAATTGAATTAAATGATTGTAATTTAATTGGATGATCATGATGATTTTTGTTGGTAATCGCAAGATTTTAAATATATCTTCATGAAATATAATTTATTACAGAATATAAAAATAAATTTTTATTAAAAAATAACAATATGATTTGATAATTATAAATATGATAACTCGAATAGATTATAGAGATTTTTTCTAATTTACATTTTATCACTAGAGAGCGCAAACATCAGTATTACTAGCGAATCTACGAACGGCTCTACCTAACTTTACCTATAAACACGAAATTATAAATATGTTAAGTTTGTAAACTATTCGTAATAAAATCTTTACTTTATTCTACATGTGTTTTGTTAAATATTAATTATATTTATTATATTTTCTGCTTATATAATGATTGCCATATTTTTAAAACGTTTTTTCTCAAGTCAACATTTTTATTATCTTTACTTTTTTTTTGTACATTTATTACTTTTCTTTCCAGGTATGTTTGTTTCCAAAGTCAACATTGATCATAATATAGATAATGTGTGATATGCATGATTATGTATTTGTTTTTATTATTTTAATAACTTAATTTAATGTATAGGTGCATCATGTATAATACCAGAAGCAAGTCAAGAAAGTATACTTCAATCCTTTAAAAGTTATTCAGATGTAGCTATGTTTCATTTCAATGTTCCAAAGGAAGTACTTAGAGCAACATGGCAATTTGCAGCATTCATGGATGGACCAAATTGTCCCCAAAGAAAAGTGCACATGTTAGTGCTTTTTCTATTTGTAAATGTGATTCTTTAATTCATCTTATTTAAAAGAAAAGAACTTGGGACAGAATAAAAGTTTTAGTAATATTTTGTAGACACTTACGATGGGGTAGTTACCCTGTGTTATCTATTGATAATATGACATTTCCAACAAATATGTATCCACTAAACAATGATACACTGGTAATTTCAACTGATACATTTTTTGAACCAAAGACTATGGCTGTTATACCAGTTTATGGACCACAAGCTGGGGATTGGTTTGTGGCAGCATATTTATCTCATTGGGATAAAAAAGTTCAACAACAAGTATGCTTATACAATTTCATTCATTATCATTAAAGGAAATAAAATATTAAAGGATATTTAATTTAATATTTCAGGGCCTTGTTCACAAATGCCATTATAGTATAGGTTCTGTAGCTTTATGGGTAGGAGCAAATAATATACAAAATATACCTGTGGGTTATCAAACTACTCTGAAGACAAAAGAAACATCTTCTTATTACAAGTAATTATATATAATGAATCAAAACATGATAAAAGTTTGAAAGTTATTTATTTATATATTTTTTAGGATATATGTGCCATCTGGAATATCAACTTTACGTGTATACATTTGGGGATGTAATTTTACTGTGCATTCCTTTCGTAATGTATATAAACCTTGTATTAAGAATATAGCTTTGCAAGGTCGTGTTTTACCAATATATAATAATACTCCTTCAAGTAATATTGGAAATTTGACCATGCTAGATTCTTATACATTTACAATATCTTCTCCATATGAAGATAGTTACTATTATTTGTTAATTATTTCAGATAGTATAATAGAATTTAACATCAAAGTTAGTATTTCAGGTAAGTAGTCTGTAATTATAAAAATGAACTAATTAAAAAAAAAATTGAGCTTTATAAAATAAAATGTATTGTTTCAGAGTGTCCTATAAAACTAATAGAGAAAGAGTTTATAAAACAGTACTTAGATGTGTCATCAATTACTGAAAAAGTGACACAAATATCAGCAAAAAATCTGAAAGAACAACAAATCTACAATATTTGGAATCATAACATAAATTCATCTTATGATTTGATAGATCTGTATAAAAATCAGTTTTATGTACAGAAGGAAAATTCTGATGAAAAGGATAAATGCTTTCCAAGATATCAACTTGTTAGAGTTAAACATTCTCAAGTATTTTCTTCAAGTTATTTATTGCAAGTATGTTTAATTTAATAATATAGATATATAATAACAGATGAAAGATCAATGTGATAAAAAATTATATTATTTAATATATATAATTCTCTTTAGGGAAGAGAATGGTTAACTCCTTGGTTGGTATTAATGGACTCATATCCAATAATAATACAATTTAATATTTTACCTTTAGTAGATATTGGAGGTACTCTTGAAATTAATATTCATTTAGAAATGTATGAGGTAAGAAATTTTGATATTGCAAAAATTATTGAAAACAAACTTATGTGTAGATTATATAATTGAAAATCATCATTACTTTTAATAGACCATGACAAAACAATTAATCGTTGTAGCTGTTTGTGTTCAAAAAGGTCATGCACCTAATATATTAGAAAACAAAATTGTGTGTGAAGATAAAAAACTATTTATGAACTTGTCTTCATTAAGTAAACATGATGAAAGTATATTAATACCATATCCACAACCAGATACATGGTATATTTCTTTACAGGCAACATGTTACATAAATGAGTAAGATTATATTTTATATATATGAGCATACATATTCATAGTATAATTATTTTATGCGCGAATAATTCTATTTATAGCCATCCTGTAAATTGTGAAATGGAAGAAATTTTAGTATTATTGAATATTCATACAAGACAATGTGTATTTTCTGGTAACAATTCATGTGGTTATCATGGGATTTGTCAAGAAATTCATAGAAATCTTCTTGTGTATACAGCTTGTGATTGTTTTGAAGGTAACAACTTTATTCCAAAGTAAAATATGCAAAGGAAATTCATATTTATCGAAAAGTATGAGTTATTAATTATCTATTACATATCTAGGATATAAAGGATGGGGCTGTACTGATGTAATTTCCACTAATTCTGGACATTTTGCTGTTATAACAACATTAATGTTAACATTAAGCAATGGATTCTTCATACCAGCAATATATTTAGCTATAAAACGAGAACTTTATACAGAAGGATTGATTTATTTATCTACTATGTTATCTTCTGCTTTTTACCATGCCTGTGATCAACGTACTACAAATTATTGTATTACTAAATTCGAAGTAAGTTTGTTTTTAGCTATGTATTATTATTTACTTAAACAGAGAGGCATAGAAATAAATTAGCTTTTTTTTCTATTATCTAGGTTTTACAATACTGCGATTTTTTTTCAAGTATATTAGCTTTTTGGGTAACACTTGTAGCTATGGCAGGATTACCTATTCGTTTCGTATCTTTATGTCATATGCTTGGCGTTCTTCTTATAACATTTGAAGTGCAATCTGATAGAACAAGTTTAATTAGTATATTGATGCCTTTGACAATAGGTATCATAATACCAGTAAGTTAATTATTATACATCTTCATTATCCGGTTCTAAATACTTTAATAATACGTTTTTATTTATATTATAAATCCCGTAGGTTGGAACATACATATATCGTAGTTATTATTTAAAAAGTTGGAAAAAACCTAACAGATTATCAAAGCTATTAATAGGCTTACTATTAGCAGGTGTTGGTTTACTGCTCTTTTCTTTAGTTGAAACAGAAGCAAATTATCAAGTATGTAAACATAATTGATATAATGATTTTGTTTTGAGAAATCTTATAAATTATAAATTTATTTTATTACAGTATGTTCATAGTGCATGGCATATGGTAATAGCTATATCTCTAATATTTTTATTACCACCTGCACGAACAGAGCAATTAAACAACTCAGATATTGATTCTTCTACAGAAGATAGTGAGTTATTAAACTATAAAGATTATCCTGAAAGTCCAGTATTTACAGTGATAAATAGGTAAGAGAATTTAGTAATTGTGTTCAGATGAATAGAAAAAGAAAAAGTTTTCCATTCAAAACTTTCTTATAATTGCATTATGCCAAAATAATATTATAATTGATAATTAAAACTAACAAAATATCTATAAGTATAGGAATCTTTTATGTGTTTGATAAGGAAAATAAGAACATGGAGCCTCAATATATTACATATATGATTTTTTTTATTAAAAGAGCATATATTAATTTGTAAATTCAACACATTTCGTATGTTGAATAAGATGCATAAAATTTGTAATAGTACGAACTATAATATATAGGAAATATTAGCTCTTCTAATAAAAAACGATTATGTGAAAGTATGTGCATAGTGCCTAATAAAATATATATAAACTATTTTAATAAATATTGAGATATATATTATTCTAATTTAATAATAATGTTTTTTAAAGAAAAAATTATCTTACTAATAATTAAATGTACATTTCTTTTTTTAAATGAAAAAATTGCAATTTCTTTATATAGTTCCTATAAACGTAACGATAAACTTAAATTAATATGCACGCATTAAGGAGTATATATTTAAAAGCTATACAATATTTATAATGTGTTTAATAAGTCATTCTATAAATAAGAAAATTCTAAATATAAAATATATTAATTTTTATAGTAAGATATATCTAAGATATAGATATATACAAATATATTTTTATTAGTATTTTATATATTTCTATATACACAAAGTATACATAATACTTTTTTATGAAGCTTATTTAAGGATAGTTAGAATTTGTAACTTATATAAATATTATATATTATAGTTATTGAACAAATACTTCACTATTAAAATGTTATAATATTATCATTTTAATATCTAGATATGTAATACTTTATTTGTATTATCTAACATATTTTTTTATATTTCTATCATTAATGTATAATTATATTTAAAACGACATTATAAGTAAATGGAAAAAAACTAAAATTAAATTTTATTAGATTCATAAATTTGAATAATCAACTGTTATCCAATTATTCATTTTCATTGAATTTTTTAAATCATATGATTAGCTTCTTATTGCATTAATACTATAAGCATCTTCTAACTGATCTATTACAATGTTATAACGTTCCAGGGAATATCTAAAATTATTTAAATTTAATATCTATGTTTTTTCTATAAAAAATACAATTATAACTATTAATTCGCAATATTGCACATACCTTTCATCTACACAATTTACTAACCAGTAAGATGCATTTATCATTTTTGTACATTGCGTTTTTAAATAATATTTTTTTGTGTATTGCACATTTAAGTATTTAGAAAAAGATTTGATAAGTGGATGATATGCACCTATTTCTTTAATTGTAGCTATATTGCAAATTTCTATTTCTTCATCTAACATTTTCCACATCTATGCACATAACAAAATTATAACGAATAAATATATTAAATAACAATCATATATTTTCCATCTTGTAAATACTTCACCTGTGTCCATTTTTCGTATATTAAATCTTTTAAACACGTTCGATACTTAAATCTTTCAAAAGCATATATTGCTTCAATACCTTCATCAATGTTTTTAATATTTTCAAAAATTTTGTTAATTAAATTTTTAATCATGTTTTCTAATTGTATTATAGCTATTCTAAATTTATGTATAGTTATATTGCAATTAGTATCTTTAATGTTTAATATATTTTCTTTAATTGCAATGATTTTGTTTAAATTATCATAAAACAGGTTTTCGATTTGTTGACAACATTTTTCATAGTCTATTCCTCTTGCACCTCCAAATGTTATTTCTTTAGTGCACCTATGATAATATAATAATAATATACACTATATTTTCAAGAGTCAAATATTAAATTTTCTAAATTATTACCTTTCAAAAATAATTCGTGCTTTACAAATTTCAATAATATCATGACATCTTTGTATAAATGCATTAATATTATTAAAAATCATTTCTTCATCTATATCCCATATTCTATAAGGACTAATGGAAGTTGCTATATTTTTTACAAACTATAAAATATTTTAAAGATTAATATTAACTTTAAAATTAAAAAAAAAATGTTTTCTTACTTTTTCATAAACTTTCCTGTACATTTGGCAGGTAGATATAGATTTCTCTAGCATATGTATCCCACTTTCTGCTTGTCCCTTAATTGCAGTCTCTAAATCTATATATCTTTGACACTGAGATATTAATTGAGTACTTAATGCTCGACAAAGAGACCCAATATTATTTCTATAAAAATATAAATTTTATGTTAATATCATATAAAACTCTATTGTGTATTATATATTTTAATAAAATATCTATATATACGTTATACTATAAAAAGGTGATTCCACCCAAATGAGTAGTATTAGAAGCAATATCTTCGTCATATTAGATTCTATATTATCCGAAATATATAAATTTGTACAATATTCAGATAAAATGTTTAAGTATATTAAATTCGATGAAGATTCCATCAGTGTTTCTTTTAGTTTTCTGATAAATATTGGAAATGATTCCACACTTGATGAATTTATATTTTTTAATAATTTGATAATAGCTTGGACTTCATTGTTTGATAATTGATTATTTAAAGAATTTAAATTATCATCTAAAAATATACATGATAGATTTTATTAATTTTTAGATAAATTTTAATGAAATGATTTTAGTTAAAAATATAATATGATTTTATTTAAAAATAAATTCTATAATTTATATAAAATATTCATTATTCTTAATAATGATAAAAATGATAGCACTAACAAACATTTTTCCAATGATTACATTCATCCATTATACTTTCGATATTTCTTCTAATAATCGTAGTATTCAAAGCTGCATGTATTTGTTTTGTCCAACATCTGACTATTTTTTCCAATCTTCCAATTAATTCTTTTATATGAAATTCTTGCATTAGTATGGTCGTATCTTTTTCTTCTCTAATTACGGAATTATCCTCATAAAATAATTGAAATCCACGTAATTCAGGTAAACGTTCCTTTGGTACATACAAAATCGTTCGATTTATTGATTTACAAAGTTGCTCATTTAAAATCATTAAAAGATTGTGTAAGTTCAAATAGAGATCATCCTGTATAACTAGAATATAATAGAACAAAATATATAAGATAAGTCATAAATTTATTTATGATTATAAAACGATTAATATAATTCCAAAGATTACTTTCTGGCCACTCGTTACTATTTAGAGCAACAGGAGCGTATATATTTTGTAGAAATTTGAAGAACGATTTTGTTTTATCTTCGTTAATATTTCCACAGAAAATAGTTTTGAGAAAATTATCAGTTGTGTAGATTTGTAAGGGTGATCTTAAAAAATACATAAGATCTACGTCCTTGCAATCGGAAAGATTCAAAGATGCTATTAATTTATTTTGGTTGAAAAATATAATCAATATAGTATGAGATACGCATTGAAAATATTCTCGTATAACTTCGTAGCAGCTTTCATTCCAATCCGATTCTTTAAGATGACAGAGTATCGTCAAATCCTTTACGTATTGTACCTAAAAAACATACTTCTATAATGGAAAATGTAATAAAGCTTTTAGACATATGATTTGGTTTTATGAGTTGAAAACACATGCGTTTGGTTAAGATCGATAATTTTGAATATTCCCGCTCAACTAACAACGACGATACTGACTAGTGTTATCAGTTCTTGCTCCGTATAAGTTGGATTTTCTGGTTCTGAAGAAATCTCATCTTCACTCTCGGAAGTTTCTGTCATGAATAGATAAAATCAATTAATCCTCTTTAAATATAATCGATAATTATCTTTCTTCACGCGTCCATTAAAGCTGGTAAAACTGTTATTATTTCTAGGAGAACATTAGCACACGTGTGGGAACATAGCAGGTATTTCGATTGCAATTATTTTCAAATTTTCGAACGAATGAGTATATAAGAGAGATTATATAATAAAATACTCATCTAAATTATTTAAAATACAAGTCTATTTATCTTCATAGAAGTTAGATATATTTTTTTACAACTTTATGTAAAAATATAAATACTTACGCGATAAATTCTTTTTCTTTTTATCATACAATATAAATGAGCTCGATATTTTTTATAACACAGAAGTAATACAAATTTTGAGGAAAAAATTGATTCTTTTACCTCGTCGTTCATAGCCTTCCTCATCGGTATCCATATCCAAATATTCGCGATGTGGATCGGATATTACTTTTTCTGTTTTTTTCAGTTTTTCTTGTTTCTTTTCCTTTTTATTTTCCATATTTAATATCGCAATAAACACAATCGCAAATAGAAAATAGAATAATCTTTGAAATTAATTGATTTAGATTAGTTTCACGAAACAAATGTGTCATGAAAAACGATCTCGTTACAATGATATTACGTTTGATCAATAACACCTATCTTGATAACGTTTCTTTTTTGCTCATTTAAAAATTTCTTGAAAGCATTATTTAGATATTTTTCTATTATTTCACAATATATAAAAAATTCTAACTATATGTAAGTAATAATTAATTATAAAAATTTTAAAAATATAAATCATTACAGGCGCTAAAGATCGCATCACTTCTGCTCTTCGTAGTGCAAAGCGACAACGGTGCCATCGTTGGTAATCACTAACAGATCAATGAGCGAAACTGTATGGATCATGAACTTCTGTTTATATTCCGAGAAGATACATATTTTTAAAAATTTGATTCAATGAAATTATCGGTAGGAATGACTCTTAATAAAATAAGTCAACTGATGCATTAATATTGAAAATCGATATTAATTTTTCTTTTTGGTGGTAATCTTACTTTTTCTTAACACGTAAAAAAATCCACAAAAAAAATGATCTTTTATTAGAATTTTTCAGTTTAAATCTTTTCGGAACATTAAAAAAAATTCTCTATAATGAAACGCCAAATATTCGTTGGTGCCTTGGTACATTCTAACGAAAAAAGAGAATTAATTACGATTGATCGCGCTGCAGTACTGGTTGAAAATGGCAAGGTATAAATTGACCTGTGTTATAAGATGTCAATAAATATCATGTCTTTGTTTAAATTAAATAAATATATAAACAATTGTTATAATTTTTATAACATTTGAAATTTATAGATCATTGATGTTACTGTGAATCCAGAACCTAGTGCACACATAGGTGATCATGTCACTGTTTTAAATGACAAACAATTTTTAATGCCAGGTCTCATTGATTGTCATACTCATGCAGTTCAATTTCCTAATCTTGGTTTGGGTTATGATAAAAATCTATTAGACTGGTTAGAAGATTATACTTTCCCTTTAGAAAAAAAATATGTAGATGAAAAATTTGCTAAACATGTATTTGAAACTGTTGTGGTATGTAGAATTTTTTATTTTAATCTGTAACAATAAAAATATTTATATATATATATATATTTATATATATATTTATATAATATATAGAAACGTACTCTTGCCATGGGTACAACAACAGCATGTTATTTTGCATCTCTATATGGAAAGGCATCTATGGAACTTGCTCGAGCAGTTGCATATTTAGGTCAACGTGCTTTCATAGGAAAAGTAAATATGAATTTACATCGTGATGATGGATATTATGAAAATACTGCAGAATCTATAAAAAATACTATACAATTTATAAATGATATTTTAGATTTTGATGTAAGTAAAAACAATAATCTCAACTATTCATGGTAACTAGATTATTGAAATCTTAGTATTTCATAAAAAATTTTTTTTATAGAATCATCTTATAAAACCAATTATTACACCAAGATTTGCTTTAAGTTGTGATATGGAATTAATGAAAGAATTGGGTAAGCTGGCTAAAGAAAGAGATCTTCACATACAGGTATTTACAAATAATGCATTAGTTAGATTATTGCAAAACATAATTATAAAAATACCATTATTTTAGACACATATTTCTGAGAATGTAGATGAAATTAAAGCAGTAAGAAATATGTACAAAGAGTATCCATCTTATGCTAGTATATACAATGCAGCTGGACTTCTAACTAACAAGGTAAATTATAAAATGTACATAAAAGTGTTATTTTTTAATTAGACTTGAACAATTTTTTTTAGACAATATTAGCTCATGCAATACATCTCACAAAAGATGAAATAACACTTCTCAAACAAAATGATACAGCAATTATACATTGTCCATCTTCTAACACATGTTTAAAAAGTGGTATGTGTGATGTACAAAAGTTAAAATCAGAAGGACTTAAAATAGGATTAGGGACAGGTATTGACAATTTTTTGAAAAATTTTTAAATAGATAGATAAATCTGTATAAATATTATATAAATAAATACTTATTTATTTATTAGATGTAGCAGGTGGACAAAGCTCTAGTATGGTACATGCAATGAGATCTGCATTGCAAGTGTCAAGTAATCTTGCTATGTTTAAAAATGATTATGAAAGTCTCAACTATAAAGACGTATTTTATATGGCTACTTTAGGAGGTGCTATATGTAAGTATTTCTATTCAATATCTAATACTTTTCCCATAATTTGTTTACATACAATTTTTCAGCACTAGGGATTAACAAAGAGGTAGGTAATTTAATACCTGGTAAAGAATTTGATGCACTTATAGTAGATATGAGTGTAAGTAATGGGCCATTAGATGACTTCATGAGTTATACATTAGAAGAACAATTACAAAGATTTATATATTCTGGAGATGATCGTAACATTGTTGAAGTTTATGTTTCTGGTTACAAAGTTAAATAAAAATATATGTATCATATATTTTCATTTTTTTTTAATATCATAATTTATTCCATTCATTATATATTATATATTTTCACATTTATCACATATATCACATATTTCTCATATATCATATACTTCACATTAATTATGATTTGCACATATTTTATTTTATTGGTTAATATTTTAAACAAAAATATAGTTTCATAACATGATTCATCAGTATATATTTTTTGTACATTTATACAAAGCTATTATGAAAAGTATACAATGCATGCAAGCACATAGATGGTTAATAGTGCTGTTTAAGAGTATTTAAGTTAGTCATGCATATATATTTCCTAAATTTTATTTTAATTATTTTTATGATACTCTAAAAATGATTGTATACTTCTTAAAGATTGTTCAAATGCTTTCTCAAATCCATAACTACCGTTGTCCTATAACAAAATGATAGTATATAGATGATATAAACACTTTTTGATAAGATGTTATAAATTCTATCATTAAAAGTTACATACAAATAATGGATCTCTTATATTAGTTTCTCCTTTTGGATCATATTTTCCTAGAAGTTCAACAATAGCCTTACTATTTTCTGGTCTTAATTTGTACAAATATTCCATTATATAACCATCCATTCCAAATATCCAATCATACTTGTTAAAATCAGCTTTTGTTATCTAAAATAACAATAATTATAATATCAATCTTTTTTATTAAATTATATAAAATATTCTTACAAGTCTTGCTTTGTGAGAGTATTCAGTAATTCCATTTTTTTGAAGAGTTGACATAGCTCTTGGCTCAGGTGGATTACCTATATGATATTTTAAAATTGCTGCACTATCTGCTTCCCAATAATTAACTAAATTCATTTTTTTAATTTCTGTATTAAAAACTGCTTCTGCTATCGGAGAACGACAACTATTTCCTATAATGAAAAATATTATCAATTCATAGTACTATATTATTACATTACTACATTACAATCCTACCTAAACAAACCATAAGTACTTTATTTTTTTCTGTCATGTCGTACGAAATTATGAGATAAAAATACTGTAAGAGATACAAGATGGATGTAAAGATAGGTAAGATGTAAAGATGTAAAGGTTAGGTAAGAACAATACATAGTAGACTGCAGCACAGTAGTATTTACTTATATATATTATAAAAATTGATAGTTCGCAAATTATGAATCGCGATTCTCTAAGACTGCAATGTTTTTATTATGTACCACTAATATAAATGATTTTTGTGCCTGTACTTATTTCTTTTATAATATAGTTAATTGATATTAACTTATAAGTAAAATATTAAATTTTTTGCCAGGATACTCATAAATTAGTTATTTAAAATAAATATTTTTTTCTCTAGGTTTAAGTTGAGTTATTATTCTACATCTGAAAAAATAAATATTCCATTATATGGTAACAAACATTATACAATTAAATAAGAAATTAATCACCTTTATGCTTTTGTAAGAATGCTGTAATACTTCT
Source organism: Vespula pensylvanica (assembly GCF_014466175.1). NCBI lineage: Eukaryota > Metazoa > Arthropoda > Insecta > Hymenoptera > Vespidae > Vespula > Vespula pensylvanica. The sequence continues at coordinate 4,586,075 of NC_057694.1, forward strand.
TACACATTGATCATATGCCTTCTCAAATCCAGTGATATCATCATCCTATGAATATAAAAATAATTTATATTGTGTAAATTTTATTCAAATAAACGTATATAAGAATAAAATAACTATGATAGTATACATAATAAGGATCACGTATTATTGTTTCTCCTTGTGGATCATATTTTCCAAGCAATTCAATTATCGCTTTACTACCTTGTGGTTTTAATTTATTTAGTTCTTGAATATTTTGAACATCCATTCCAAATATCCAATCATATTTATCAAAATCATCTACTGTGATCTAAAAATAGCAATAATATATAATATTTTTATATATAGTAAATATAAAAATAGTTTGTATTATATTTTATTTACCAGAAGCTTTACATACTGGTCTAGCACGATGAGAATAACTTGTAAGTCCTTTCTGTTTTAATATAGACATAGCTCTCCGATCTGGACTTTTACCGGTGTGATATCCTATAAGACCTGCACTATTTACTTCCCATTGATCAGTTAAATCAAGTTTCTTAATTTTATCATCAAAAACAGCTTCTGCGATTGGAGAACGACAAATATTTCCTTTAAAGAAATGTTCATATTAGATTATATATTATATAGGTAAAGAAGTAATTTAATAAAGGAGGTTTAAAAAAATACCTAAACAAATCATAAGCACTTTTTTCTTTTGTGACATGATTGATTTTATTATTTTTATAACTTTACTACTAATTTTATTATCTTTATTATTTTATTAGTTAGATTTGCACGTGAAACATAACAACTTTGTTTGTTTCCTAACCTTTATGACTTCAGCGATAAGTTAAGAATTAGGCCTATTCTCATTGGCGTAAACCATTATAAAACCAGAAGTAATGAACAGCCTTAATAAAATTTTTTTTACCCGCGTATTGCATACGTGCTGCACTCTAACTAGTTTAGAGGGCAGCAGTAAGGATGTAACATTCCTATTTTATACCATGTGCTCGGTATACTCAAAGTGAATTTAGAATGTTATATTTTATCTTCAGTTAAATGTTATATTAATCACATATTAAAATGTCGTTTTTTATAAGAAACAATCGAGTGAAGGGTAACGTTAAAAGAAAAGTAAGTTACTAGTATATGCAAATTGACACAATGAAACATCTATAATAATTTGCTTACTATAGGTTAGATTTATTGGTAGTTTATAATAAACAAATAGTATATCGTTGAGATTTAGCTGAATTTAAAGTTAATAAACTAGTTTAATTGAAGCTTTATTTAATTAGTTTAGTATTTAATATTTAATTTAATGTTTAATTAATTTTAATAATTATTAAATATTATGTATCCATAATATATCTGATTGATGATATATCTGTTGAAATACTATTTGTTTATCTTTCAGCACAATGGACATTTCGAAAATAGAGATAAAAGTACATTTACTTCTAAAGGAAAGAAAAAAAATATAAGAAAATCTATACCCAATGACAATGAAAGTATATCTAGTAATGATGAAGAACTTGCAGAAGAAAATGAAAAGTGAGTGGAGCTTATAGCTAAATATTTTACTTACTATATTATACATTTTCTATAAAAAATATTATATTTAAAAATAAATTAACAAACAAAAAAAAAAGAAAAAAAACAATGATTACTTTGCAAAAAATAAAAATAAACTCTGTTTTATAGACTAGGATTACCAGAGTTTGAAAGTGAATCAGAAACTGAAGAAACTATTCAAGAAAAACGTATTAGATTAGCTAAAAAATATCTTCAACAAATAGAGGAAGAAGGTTAATGAATATATATGAACTGTAACATTTATTACAAATATTTGTGCATTATTAATGTGTTTTATATTTTGATACATATACAGAGAAAGATAGAGCAGAGTTTGAGGAAGGAGCAGTTGCAAAAAGATTAAAAGATGAATACTTAGAGGAAAAGGGATGCCTTAGAAAAATTGTAGCAGCACATTATATTGCTCACAAGGATCCTATAACGTTGAGGTGTAATGCTCACAAAGATTCTATTACTTGTTTATGTCTTTCTAGTAAAGGGAATATTTTATATTCAAGTTCTAAAGATGGTAGTTTAGTTAAATGTAAGTATTTATTAATTTTTAACTAAAAAAATTAATTAAATAATATTTATAAAAATAATGTAATTTACATTATTTCAACAATATTGTAGGGTCGTTAAAGGAAAGAACTAAATTAAAAGTTATAAAAGGAAAAAGAAAAGGACAGGATGGAATGAAATCAATTAATTGTATGGCAATTAGTACTGATGGCAAATTTTTGGTAAATACGTGTAGTATATTACGTTTTGAATGTATATTTTTTATGTTAGACATATGTTTTTAATTCACGAATGATATTTCAGGTTGTAGGAGATGGTGGTTGTAAAGACATCAAAGTATTTTGTGGGGAAAGTTTAAATCTTCTTAAAAATTTACAAGGTCATAGAGGTATAATAACTGGTCTAATATTTCGAAAAGATACTCATACACTTTACTCTGCATCTGAAGATAGAAGCGTAAAAGTTTGGAATTTAGATGATATGGCATATGTTGAATCTTTGTAGGTACACATTATAAATTTCTATTAATATTTTCACATAAATGTGTATGTGTAAGATATAATTCTATTGTTAGATTTGGACATCAAAATGGTATCACGTCAATCGACGCTTTGTCAAGAGAACGTGCTATAACTAGTGGTGGATTTGATGGAACTGTTAGGATCTGGAAAATTGTAGAAGAATCGCAGTTAATTTTTAATGGTCATAGTGGCAGCATAGATATCGTTAAACTCATCAATGAAGAGAATTTTTTCAGTGGTGGAGATGATGGCTCATTATGTGTATGGGGTTGTCTTAAAAAAAAACCTTTATGTTGTATATCAGAAGCACATGGGAAAGATGAAAATAATGGACAACCAAATTGGATATCGAGTATAGCAACGCTTTTGAATACTGATTTAGTTGCATCTGGTAAGATATTTTTTCATGAGATATCTTTTATTTAAAAATTCTGCATATATTTTATATATGTTTATTTTATTACGATTTACACATCTTTAAATGCAATAATGTTTTTCTTTTATTAGGTTCTCAAAATGGAGAGATCAAGTTGTGGCGGTGTGGTGATTCGTTTAAATCATTGCATCCATTATTTACAATAAAATTAGTAGGGTTTATAAACTCATTGGTATTTACACCAGATGGTAATAATCTGATTGCTGGTGTTGGTCAAGAACATAGGCTTGGTAGATGGTGGCGTATACCAGAAGCCAGAAACTGTATTACTATTATACCGTTAGTGCAAAATAAAACAAATAAATAATATATTATTTCAGAGATTAATTATTACATTTTATCGTTTATATGATGTCGCATGCACATTATATAATATAGATTTTATTTTAATAATTTCAAATTAACTCTTTCGCTTCTCCCAATACTCTTGTGAAATAATCTGTTTTCCTCATCGCTGATAACTTGATATTGACGTACAGAGTACTTATGACGCTCGATTAATTTTTCTCTTTTATAAAGTTGGTGTGACGTAATAAAATTATTCTTGGTAAATAACATAATTCATTTTAAATTTCTCTTAAAAATACTATATTTTTAAGGTACGTGTAATATTTTTAATTCAGGTGATAAAATTATAAAAACATTTAATCCTTTGAATGCGGAATTCTTCAGATTTAAATACTTTGCAGAGATCGATGTCGAATACTTTTTCGCGTACCGCATACTATATTAAGGTATCAGTTGGCTATACAACGTGTAAATATGTCACTATTTTAATGCTTTATTTATGTCAAATTAAATAAAATATTTTTTTAGATATTCTCGGTTTTTTCGCTGTGCATTTAATTCATTATTATCGATTGAGTTATTTGGTCAGTAAAAACAGGATGTAATAATACCGACTGAATTATCCATCATTGGTAAAAACAGGATCTATTGCCAATTAAGTTAATAGTAAAGTTTTGTGTATAAAATTGCAAAACGTGATATAATTTCATGATAGTTAACTTATTAATATTAAAATGTAGTTTTAAACATATACTGTTGGCGTATATATAAGTATTTCGTTCGTATCTGAGCGTTCATTCTTTGAGGATATTTATCGTTCGGAATGAAAAAATTAAATGTTTTCAATATTTAATGTGTATTCAATTCTTATCTATGAAGTAATTTTTTTCGTAATTATTTTTTTTTAAAATAGTAACACATGTCAATTCTTTTTAATTAAAGTTTAAATAATGTTACGCCGTGTATGGCTATAATGAGAATGAAATAAAAGAAATATTGGTCCACAGTACAAGTATTTATTTATTCTGTACAAAAGTTGAGTTATAAAATATTATGTCCCCATTTTAGGTCTTGTTCTTAGCCTTGTATACCATGCCGTCTTGAGTTCGTTCATATAATAACAATATCGCCGTAAGAAAACGCATGTGCTCAGGAGAAATGTTGTATTATACTTTTTTCCGATGCGCAAGTAGAATGCGTTGAAATTCGATCGTCCTCATTCGAAAAAGAATCATCATCGAATCATTCTCGCGCGAGCACCTGCGTTTCTTTTCGTACGAAGCTCGGCCCTCACCGTGTACACATAAATCAAACCTGATTTTAAACTCGCATATTTATTCGCGGTAACAAACAGTACATGCGTGTGTACACTACTACTTGTGCATTCTTGTAATAAGTTATTTTTTTTTCCTTTTTTTCAAACAAATGCGACATATGGGCCTTCCCACGTGATTTTTCTTCATGCCGTTCTCCCCATTTTTTTTTTTTTTTTTTAATATTTATTTCTAGATCATGAGTGTGCTTTTCAGTGCGTTTTGAAGATCATCAAGCGATATCGTTCCCTGCATTACGCACAATTAATAATTTCTCGTTTCTCTCCGCTGAATCTACTTTCAGTATAAATCGACCGAACATCATTTCAATCGAAATTCGCATCAAGTACATCATTTCAAGGCGCAGCCTCGTTTTATCTATTTTTCAAGTCTTTTGTCCCGCAGCCTCATAGGATATAAATTCATTTCTTCACATCGCTTCTTTTCATAAATTAATCTTTTTATCCACCTTTTCGATAACCCGCCAATTCACATCGAAGTAATAGGACTCTTCGTAATCTAGGAACTAACGATAAATTATCTTAACATTTCGCTTTTCATTCACGAAATCTCTTATCATATCGATGCTTTTCGTATATCTTGTCGTAAAATTCGGACGCAAATGAAGTTTTATTGGTTTTAAGATCGAAATAATCGTAATTACGTATAGCGGAGAGAATGATTATTTTTCATGCACACATTAGATGCTCTTCGCATTTTTCGACACAAACAAGTGTTCCTCGGCTAAATATACATCCAAATATATTACACGTTTTGGGTGACCTTGTGCAAGTTATAACTGTCGCTATACAAAGTTTTGCGGTATTCCATGATGTGAGCTTTTTTGTACCGTGCTAGTCTCGAAAACATTGACATCCATGCTATCATAAGTCATATTTATCTTTACGACAAAACGGTGAGATATCATCGATCACACGTACAATGAAGCGTTACACGAAATAATTGACGTAAAGTACCTCTGGCAAATACACTATCCGCTTTCACGAATCTCGATTTTTATTAACGTAGGCCTAATTCGAAGAAAATTTTGCGAAACTTCGCAGAATATTAAAAATTTCGGTAAATCTGATCTTCAAACGACGCGATATTTTATTAAAGAAAATAAGTTTATGAATCTCGTTCTGGAGCATGCCCTGAATCAACGAAATCACATCACAACCATTTTTTTCGCATATGAATCGCCATCGTGTTAAAAATATAAATGAGAACGCGAAATATTTAGATGGATATAAGTTGATAGCCCTACTTTAAAAAATTCGTTGTCTCTAATATGCAATTACGAGGCTTTCGCTATTTTAGGCCAAACGATAATCGCAAATGTCCGAAGATCATTCCGATCGAATCGACTGGAGAAGTAATTAATCTTTAAAAATGAATTTTAATAAAATCGACGACGCGCATCGTTCGAACGTTCATCGAACAATTCATAAAACTTTTGCTCGCGATAATAATTCAAATACTTTCTATTTACCTTCTACAAGTGTAAAACGTTTGTCCGTATACACGGTGTCTTTTACGATTTTGATGGAATGTATGAAGCGAAATGAGACGACAGATGTATTAATAGAGCTTTTGAAGTCTCGCGAAAAAATTCAAGAATACGACCGAACCGGAATTCATTTTTTTCTTTACTTCTTTCCTCTTTCATTCATGATCTCTCTCTTTCTCTCTCTCTCGCGTTTCCTCTTTCTCGGCTCATTTTCTATAAAATAGGAGTTAAAAAGTAAGATATGTCTACGGCGAGTACACGAGCAAGTTCTGTTTTAAACGAAATTTAAAAAAATCTTCGACCAAGGCATCAGATCAATTGAATGAGAAAAGAAAATTGTATACGATGTTTCATTTTATTCTAACATCCGTTCTGCAAATTTTCATGTTATTTTAAGGAGTATACTTGTCTTCTTTAGTATAAAGAAAAGAAAAGAAAAGGAAAAAAAAAGTTAATTACTCGAACGATGCCATGGTTTATCCGCGATTGAAAAATATACGGTTCAAGTGAAACGATCGTATATATTTCATAGATCGAGCATTCTTTTGTACTACAGAGACGATTCGCGCAAGGTACTTTCAAACAAAACCTCCACCGAGGCGAGCATGCCATTGCATCGGTGTATATGTATGTGTGTAGATGAGTAAAAGGAGACCCGGTCCCCATTTCTTTTTCGTCAGGTGTCTTTTCACGCGTTTTACTTTCTTCTTTTTTAAACTTTTTCATCGATATATCTCTGATATCGATATACATATACAATATACCTACATAACTTATGCGACGCCAACGTTTCTACGCTCGCGCATCGTTATCTTCCATTTTGCGTGTACTACTCTTGATAGCACGCACCGTACGCGCCAATCGCATCTCTCTTGCATCCTTCCTTGTATACTTTTTCACTCTAACTCTCTTCCTCTTTCTCCCTCTCTTGCATTCTACTTCTTTCACACACTCTTGCTCTCTCTCTCTCTCTTTCTCTCTCTCACTCATACGCGCGCATATGGAATCTTGCTTTTTACCGCGTGAACGCGACGATTTTTCTTCTCTTCGAGTGGTGTACGTGTGTTTCTCGTTTGCTTCTCTTGTGCTCTCTAATATGTGTGTATGCATGTATCAGTGTATATGTGTATGCCTGTATCCTTTATGAAGATCGTTTTACGATTTTATTACGTACGGTTACCTGTAATTTTTTTGTTGATTATGTCTTTTTTCCGGTTTTTTTGTTTGCTTTGTTTAAACACTATTTCGCTACAGTGGACTACCATTATGAACGCTACGCTACTTTGTATTGTATGCTTTGTTTAATGAACAACGTACTGTACTGAATGTGCACACGCAATCTAACAGACCCGATTTTGCAACAAACGTACACGGCACTAGATCATTTCACCATATCCCCGGTTACGTTACGATAGATAAATCATTCAAAAAATCGGCAGGTTGTCGATATTTTTCTTTCGTTTACCTATGTATTCCGCTGTCATATTTCAGCCATCCGGTGAGAATCTAATTTTTCACGTGATGCCGTGTATGTTTACCGCATTACGGCGAGCGTATGTGTCAATGTATGTACCGAATATAAAATAATATATGCGCCGTGAGAGATTCACGATCTGTCTAACTGTGGCTTCGTATTTTAAACCTTCTCGTTTAATTAGTACTTGTGTTTTCGTTCTATGAGTAATAATCATAGTTAATTATAACCACTTTGTGTGTTTTCATGTTAAAAATCTTAGACATCAACGTACATTCACTTTTATAATAAATCGTTATTAGAAACCTATCTCGTACTTGCTATGCATTTAATATAAATTTCATCGTGTTAATTGTTTATCGATCGTCTTATTTACAAAAACGTCTCTCTCTCTCTCTCTCTCTCTCTCTCTCTCTCTCTCGCTTTCGCTCTCTTTCTCTCGTTCACTTTTTCTCTCTTTTTCTTTTTCTCTTTCCCTTTCCTACTTTATAAGAAAAATTTTCTCTCATTCTCTCTCTCTCTTTCTCTCTCTCTCTTTCTCTCTCTCTCTCTCTTTCTCTATCTATCTATCTTTCTTCCTATTTTCTCTTTCGGCCTTTACAGTTTAATCAAACCGCTGGCAGTGTATAAGACGCGGTGTAAATTGTTAACTCCGGTCTTGATAAATGAGAAGGATGAATCCTTCCATATAAGTTTATATATTTTATATAGGTGAGAATATAACGCGTGTCCTTTGGTCGCGGTGCAAAGGACCCCCACATTTTCTTAACACTGTTCTTGCACGCGCGTACAAGCGAGATTGAAAAGATGACGAAAAGGATCTGAACAAACATAAAACACAAATATGTATGTCGCTGTGAAAAAATACTGAAAAAAAATAAAGTTTAGATACCAAGGCAGGATGCGTTCCACTTTATCTTTTGCAGACGATTTTATATGGGGACAGTAACGTTGACCAGAATGGCGAGATAGATAGTTCCGCGTTAAAATAGACAGGTATTGCACAGGATGTAGAATGATTTTCTACATACGTACTTGAATACATCAGCATACATACATATACTTATATGTACGTATAGATACAAATTCTTTAGCGATATTCTGTGCTTTGAACATTTTTCGTGTTTTCCAAAATATATCTTTGTATAGTGGAACGCTGTCATGTCGCGAACGGATCCATGGAAAAAAAATGGATAGGATTCGGTCTGCGTGGAATGGATGCGGTAGGATGTGAAAAATAAAATGAGGAGAAAGAGACAAAAATAAAATAAACTGCAGTGAGTGACCTTGTCTATTTTCTATCGATAGTTCGTTTCTATATTATTGTTATACTGTATTCACCTATCGTCCGTACGAACGAGTACCATTCACGTGGATCTATGTACGTTTGCTGCATCGCTTTATTGGCGCTGAAGTGTGTGTATGTGATCAATTGTGGATCCGATGAGTTCGTTTACGAAACTAACAATAAGAGACGCTTTCCACGATGCTTTCTACGATTCAAAGTTCGTACGATGAATAAAAGAAATAATCAATTATAGGACGAATGTAGAAAACGTAAGGGTAATTTGTACGTTCTTGAACGAGACGAGCCGTGAACCGAACGTATTGTATGTACATACATCTGCGTGAAGTTCTTCTATTTCGGACGTAAGTCGATTAGCTACGGGATTCTGACGTTTACGATCGATCTACTTTGAGAAAAAGCTTCGGATAATTTACAATGTGCGAGTGATTGTCTTTGAGGTTCTCGGTTTACAGCTTTTGACTGTCGTTGCAAGAACGTACTTCGGGTGGAAACGAAAGTGTCCGTGATTTTCATAATAAAATCAAAAATAAACAGAGTAACGAGAGAAACAAAATTTTTGATGAATCGTGATGCGAGCGATAAAACCGTCTCCTATTATTGTTCGTAAAATTCATCGTGATATGCTATTGCGATTAATAAAGTATGAGGAAAAAGTATACAAACGGTAAACAGACACGCGAACAGACAGACAGACAAACAGACGTGGATCGTAGGCATGTAATACTTAGGCTTAACAATACTGTAGTGGATAACATTAAACACGCGTTTTAGTTATTTCTTTTCTTTCGCTTTGTTTCGCTTTCGGCCGATCTTATTCATTGTTTTCGTTCTTTTCAAGGTCGGTGCAGGAAGGACGACGATCCGTTTGACAAAAGACGAAAACGATTGGTCGATCGAGCGGCCTATGCGTTCAAGGATCCTCTATCATTTTTTCTTTATCTACGATTCGGAATAAGAAGGGTCTCTCTCTCTCTCTCTCTCTCTCTCTCTCACTCTCTCGCTCTCTCGCTCTTTTTCGCTTCTTTCACAAATTCCCTCTTTTCTCCAGCGTTAACAGCATCGTCTTATCATCATGATCATTATCATACGATATTCTTTCGCATACACATATTTACAATAATAATTCATTAAATCTAATCATCTCTCAATGGCGAATGCGAAACGAAAATTCGTTCGCAGTTATTCTCTTGCATTCTCGAATTCTCGCGGTTCTCGTCGCGCGCGAGACAACTCACGCTGAATTATGTGTAAAGTGTATAATGTGCCGCGTGTCGTGTACATGAATGTAGGTATTATGTGGTGTGGTGTGTAAAACGACGGACAATAAATAGAATTACAAAAATAACAGAAAGAGAACAAAGGATAATGCAAGATACAAAGAAAAAAGGAAAGAAGACGATCGAACGGCCAATCGATTAAATTCACGAGTAGATAATGCTTACTCATAGATCCGATATACCGGATAGTATAAAAAACAACAAATGCGACGAGAGTTTAGCCGTACGTCGAGAATAAGAGGCCTCGAGTCTTCGTTGTTCTCCTTTCTCATAAGCCTTCTTTTTCTGTCTTTCTTTCTCTGTTTCCCTTTGTCTCCCATCGTCGATACGCAATTTATTCGCTATTAAATTTGATATTTTACTAGTAAATATAGAATATCGATTGAATATTCGTAGAGTAATAATAGCGGATAATAAATATAATACAGATCTATAGTACAGGTATTATACAAATTTTCACATTCTCGCAATTTCCACGCACTCATAGAGAATTTTCTCACTGGCGCTCAAACTCTCTCTCTCTCTCTCTCTCTCTCTCTCTCTCTTTCTCTCTCTCTGTCTCTTTCTCTCTCTCTCTCTCTCTCCCTCTCTCTCTCGCACGGATAATATATACTTTTTTGCCACGATCGAGACGAAAAGAGATAGCCGACAATCGTCGATTCGTCAAATTTGAATCGACGCGTATAATCAAGATAAGTCCATCGAATCGTCGCTCGATTTTATGAAATTTTCAACATCGACGATGGATCGTTATCGCGTTTTTGTCGCATTAATTTCGCAAACGGGTCTTTACGTCCTCGTGGGCGTTTACGCGTTCTGTCTCTCTCTCTTTTTCTCTCGCTCGCTCGTGCGTCATACATAAGATTCGTCTAGTATACGGCACTCTCCTAAATCTCCTTGCAGCTCGAAGAAACCGCTGGAGTCACTTGTACATATTCGTTAGGAATTTATTTACAGGCGTGCTAATTATCGTGGGTCAGCGAATGTACAGGTAAACGCGCACGACAATTCAAACGGGAAACGAGCTGGAACGATTCATCGTTAGAGTTTTTCGACGATGGATAATCTCATTGTTCGTGTCGAGAGAAATCGTTTAAGTCTCGTCTTCCGTTTCGATTCGACAAAGATTCGTCCATTTTCTGGCTAGATATAACTCGTATGCGCGCTAACGTTATTCGCTCCGAAGATATTTAACACGCTACTCGCACACATCTTTTCTCACGCGTTCGCATTACTTTCATACACTCGCTCTTTTACCACGCTCTCTTGTATTTCGAATAAATACCTAGAATTAGCGTAACGATAAGAAGGACAACCAATACGACTACCATTTATAGTAGTGATAATAGTGGGCGTACTATAATAGTATCTAGTAGCAGCGATTCTCCTTGTTCTTCTTCTTTTTCTTCATTTTTTTCAGCATTTTTTCTTCGCTCTCTTCTATCCTTTTTCGTCGTCGTCTTGCTTGACCATCTCGACATCTATACGCCATCCCGCTTGTCTTTCTTTTTTATTAGTAGTTAATATGGCTTTGCCACGAGTCTCTTATTCAGACACGTAGTCTTTCTAGGTCCATCCGTACATATATCTATACCTTCTTACCAGCAGTATCTAATAGATATCTCTTCTTTCCTTCTCAGCATTCGGTCTCGGGGCAAACCGAGCGATGGTTGATCTGCGCGCGTCCCACGATCGAGGGGCTGCAGCGCACGATAGAGGCGCTGCGTGCCTCAAGAAATTAATTAAACGTAGGATAATCACAGAAGAAGGGGTTCGACGCATGGGATACGCTCTTCGTTGGTAGTGTCGTCGCTTCACCGCAGCAACTGCGGCATGAGAGCACTTATCAAAACGCTAGAGACCATCAGGAACAGGACCTGCCCGAACCCATACGACGCCGCGCCGTTGTACGTTAGTTCTTCGTTCTTCACCACCTCGTTAGGATGATCGGAGTATTCCTCTGAAAATAGGAAAAAATACCACGTGAGAAAGTTTCTACCGAATCGATGCGAAGCGAATAAAAAGTTCTCCACAGTCGAGTCACACGGAAATACGCCTCGTTAATGGCCATTCGCGCACATCGCTTATCGCTCAAATGCAAATAGCTGCGCCGGCTGTGTACCACTCGAATAATCGTAGGCGTCGATGTGAAGGACAAGAAAAAGGAAATCTCTCCCCCAATAAAAAGAAGAAAAAGAACAAAAATAAAAGACATGCAAGAATGGCAAGACCGACAGATGGCTTTCGAGAGATCTACGAAGTCGTCGCACCTCGACGTACTTTTATTGGTTTTCCATCTGGTGTAGGACGCGAGACAAGAACGAGACGAACTGTGTTACATTTTTCAGGAAAGGTTTGACGTTTTTTAGTCGTTTATACCAAAGAAATTCGACGGTTCGGAATGAAATATAAGTAGGTACTCATATATATAGTTACACGTAGATACTTATACGTATATACATATATACAGGATTATAGACGTACTGTTCTTTTTCTTCTGTCCAATCGAGGTCTTTGGCGGCGAGGAGACAGACGGGGGTCCATTGTGAATCGGAGGCTGTGGCTGATGCGGATGTACAGGGTACAACGCTGAAGGGGGAACGTGGGTCGGCATCACCGTAGCTGGTTGATGATGATCGCGATGATGATGAATGTTGCCTCCCGGGTAGAATCGTTCTCCACCCTTGAGGACGCTCGGTGGCGGTGGTGGTGGCATCATACCACCAGCTCCTCCTCCCAAAACCGCGGTGCTCGTTGAGCTGCTGCTGGGCACGGTGCTGCTGGTCACGGTTACGGCTAAAGCGAGAACGATGGTTTTTATTATAATACGATATTTTCTCAACGCAATGAATTCTTTTTTTCTTTCATTTTTTCAAACGTTTGACACAACAACCAGTAAGAACGTACTATATATAGAAAAGAAGGTAATAGCGAGTCGATGGAAAAGAGCACGCTGAGAAGTAGAATCTGAAGTCTCTCGTGGATGAGTTTGAACGAGTTTATCGCTCGGAGAGATAGCCAGATAGCTCATTACGTTGTACGAATCATTCTCGGCGTGCACTCGCCAGCTCGTTCGAGAGAAGGATGCTCGGAACGAATTAGGTAGAGACGAGTGCTCGCTCGGCGGAATGAAATGGTGGAATTTATCGTGCTCTGGGACAGTGGTCTAACCGCAACAAATGGTGCGCGCTAAGAATTATAATTGATAGGGATTATTTAAGAGGCGGAGAAAGGCCAGCAGAGAAGTGGAGGGAGAAAAATAGTAGGACGGAGGAAGAGGGAAAGAGGAAAGGAAAGATATGAAAGAATGAGACTGCCGAGGAGGACACGAACGAGTAGCGGTGAGTGAACCGCCTGTTATGGAAGTCGTTCCTCTTCTAACTGATTAAGGGATAATGAATTTATGGCGCGGTCCTTCTTTTCTCTTCCCCTTTCTTCATTCTTCTTCGAGTCGACACGAGATATGCGTGAACGAACGATGCGAGTGTAACGCGTGAAGTGCGAAAAACATTTCAAGAATGAAACTGAAAGATACCGACTTTTGATATAGTCAACGTTCGTAGTTTGTCTCACGTTTTTAATTTAGTAATAGTGATCGAAATAGGCTCGGAAAGACATTCTTTGAAAATTAGGTTTCTCCTCTCGTCTCTTCTTTTCTTTTTTGTTTTCTTTTTCTTTTCCTGAAGACCTATACAATACTCACAGTTGTTGCGAGACGTGGCTGATGAGGAGGAGGTGTCGTTGCTGCAGCAAACCTTGAAGACAACCTTCATGTTGTCGGAGGTGCATCGTCCGCCGATGCGCCTATGCAGATCTTCCTTGGACGAGGTGCTGATGAAGTAGTAATCGTGGCCAGGCAGAAACTCGAGGCCCCCCGGTTGCGGCGTGAACGGCCTGAAGGTGATCGTGTAGTACTTATCCTCGTATGGTTTGTCGCAAATTGCTATTAAGCGAGGACTTGGGTTTGTTATTCGACACGTCTCGTACTCCTCCTTGGACACCTGCAACGACGAGAAAAAAGATTAGCGGTCACGCCCACATCGTGAACCTGAAAACTCTCGTTTTCGTTACGATCGGTCACACAGGCTATGCGGAAAAAGCTACTCTTTTCTTCTCTCTCTCTCTCCCTCTCTCTCTCACTCTTTCTCTCTATGCTTCTCTTTGCTCAAGCACGACATTAATCGCTGATTGACTACTGTGAAAGAAGTTTTAACGGCCGGGGAACCGTGTATCGGGATACGAATGGAATTTTTGTCCGTCCTTCGAACCCTTTCTCGGCCTTTTTGCCACGTCGTTCGTGGCAGAAAGAAAGAGAGGAGTCGAGATCAGGAGGGAAAAGATCTATTGTGTCGATCCTAATCGCCGTACAGAGAGAACGGCGATCGAGACAATGGAGTGGACGCTACGAGGGAGGCCACGATCTGCGATTAGATCGGTCCGATGAGTTCGTGAAAATACGTGAACGATGCACGAACGTCTACGGTATCTGGATGAGGACGACGACAGAATCTTTGATAAGTTTTCAAAGGGGGAAAAGGGGAATTCGTCGCGACGTCGTCGTTGTCGCGAAAGCTATACTGCCTTTTGCTGACTGGCATGCCGATTACCGAGCGAGTCCAGACAATGTAAATGTCCGAAAGAGGAACTCTTTAAGCTTTGCACGGATCGTTAACGGCAACATCTTCGTTTCTTTTTCATTGGAAGTTCGCGCACGAAGTCACTTTTGGTGATGAGAGGGGAGAAAAGAGAGAGAGAGAGAGAGAGAAAGAAAAGCGGGTAGTCAAAGAACTGGTCTCGAGTAGTAGCAGCTGTCTAAACATTACGGAAACCAGCCTCAACTATTTTTTCGTCGTAAGACTTGTCCGTCATCGATGCACCCCATGGTTACTCGCGTTCCTCACCCACCTTCTCCTCTTTTTATCTCTATGTAAGTAAATTCTTGAAACAAATCGCTACGATATCGAGAATCGACGTACCCGTGAGATCTCGTGATCTGTTCTAAAGTTAAACCAACCGGCATTTATCTCGTTGGTACATGTATTTAGATAGGCGAGGAGAAATCTTTAAAACACTTACGTTATAAATGAGGTATTTTTCCGGATCATATGTGCCCAATTGATACATCGGACAAATTATGTTCACTTGATCGTACTCGAACACCGCGTTGTTCTTGTTCACGTCTATTATATGATCCGTGTTGTCTATTCGAAATCTGTAACAAAGAAAAAAGAAAAGATCATTATTGGAATAAAAGAAAAATTTTAAAGATTGGCGAAATATCAATGTTTCGAAAGGGTCTCGTTAGAACATCCTTTCGGTAGCCGAGCGTAAAAAAGTGGGGGAAAAGAAAAAAGGAAAGAACGACTCGATTTCGTAGGCACCCAACGTCTGATAGGCAGGCGCCTATAGTGTCGGAGCCTTCGCATAAGCGCAAGTAGGAGTCTACGCGCACACGCGTGTTCACGATCGCGCACGTACGAACACGAGGGAGTCTATTATACTGGGTGTTTCTACCATCCGGTTCGACGTCCTCCTCGCTCTCTTTCCACTCCGTCGGGTGTTTATTTTTGGAGTAAGTCGTCTCGCTGCCGTTTAGTCGGAGGAGCACCTATGTTTCTCTGTTTCTTTCTTTTTTTATCGAATCGATGAATTATCGCAAGACGGAGATATTTTTTGTCTTCGCGTTCACGAATTTTACGTTTGTGGAATAAAAATGTAGAAATATTATTTTTTTTTTATTTCTTCGTTCTCGATTTGATCGTACGCTCGGGAAAAATATGTACGTGTAGCATCTTTTTCGTCTTTCAACAAGTTCTGCATTTCTCCGAGTAAGGTATAATACGGATTGAAGAAACTCCAAAGGTATTTTGTGTTTGGGTTAGGAAAATCTTTGTTGGATGTTTCTTTGAATCGGAGAGTACGACGACGAACGAGGAAGAACGTCGAACACCCTGTATATGGGAGCTAGTCCGAGCGTCGGTGAGGATGGAACGAAAAGGTCGGTGGATGAGCAAAAGGAGAGAAGAGAAGAGGAGAAGGAAAAAGAAGAGAAGAGGAGAAGGTGGAAGACGGTTCCTATACAACCGGTTCTTTCCAACGGCGCTCGCACACGTTAACGCTCGCTTCTTCGTGTGGCCATACGATATACATGAGACTGTACGGTAACGTCCTCTGCGCCCTTCGCGCCGCCCTATTTAGCCCTACGTATCGCGAGAATTTCTTTCGATTTTCTCGCAAAGCTCCGATCTGAATTTGATCTTTCCCTTTGCCCGTCGAAAATGCTGTTGTCGAAGAAAAATCAAAAAGAATCGCTTAGATGGAAGTAAATAAAGGAAGAAAATTTCTTTGAACTCTTGAGTAAATAAGAATTTACGAGACTGTGGGAAAAGTCGATCGATTGGTTCGATCGATCGAAGGGTTCGACGTACCTTTAATGAACGTACGTACATATGTACAGACGACAACATATACGGTCGTTGGTGCAACAAGATGCAGCAGCGAAACGCGGGCGTCGAATATGCGCGTCTGGACGTTTCGGAGCATTAACGGACAATCTCGTAAGTGGGCGTGTAAGGGCTTGAAAATTGGAAGGTAGGCCGGGCCTTGGCGAAATTAACGTTTGGCGATAATATCCGTTCTCTCTCCTGGTGCCCCCATGTCGATACTATACGTCGACCCTAAACGCAGCTCGGCAAACGACGACCTCGACGAATCGCGCGTACGAGAAATGGAGAAAGAGAGAAAGCGAGAGAGATAGAGAGAGAGAGAGAGAGAGAGAGAGAGAGAGAGAGAGCACTCGCCGTTAACGCTTTACCAATGTGCGAGCGTGCGTGGGCGTGCACTCGCAACCTGGCCATTCACCAATTTCTCCAACAACGCGAACGGCGAGACTTTGATCGTTTTTCTCCCTACGGCTTTCCGGATTCCAAGCACGAACGTATTCGTTTATCTCCGTATACTTTTTATGGCGTTTATCATTTCCCATGGTGAAGCAAAGGCGGACTCCTTTCGGTATTATCTCGGCGTGCTCGTTAAGTTGATGCATTTCGCTTCGGTAGTCTCGATGTGTGATTTAAAAGAAGAAGAGAAAGGGAAAAAGGCTCCTTCTTCTCTACGCGAGAACGGTGTCATTTGCATATACCTATGTATTCGTAGGATCCTCGAGGACCCTTGTATTAATGCAATACGTTGCCTTCGTTCTTAACAGTTCTTTTCTGGCCTTAGGTAAATACTCGGCATGAATATGTATGGAGCCTCCTAGTGACCCCTTCTTAAACTCTAACGCGCGTGCAGGGATACGTTCTCAACTTCCCAGACCGTAGACAAGTTTCTATGGATCTCAGTGGATCCGGCTAGAACGTTATAATAATACCCATGCAAGGTGGTTTTATGGCCATCGATCCGCCTCTTTTATTATAGTGTTTAATATTTAAAAAGCTCTTTTCATCGTGTTCGCGCTTTTCATTTCTTCTTTTTCTTCGAATATGCCAATATTCGTGCCGTATTCGTTTGACTTTTGTTTGATTCGAACGCTTCCGTGCAAATATCCGAAAGTAAGAATTTTTATAAAAGATCAGGAGCAACGAGAGGAACGCTCGGTTGTAATTTGTACGCGACACTTCCTTTGAATTCGCTATCTAGGAGCCAATAAATATACGACTCGATCCCCACTACCGATCGCCATCACCCACCGCTGTCCCCTGGATACCAATTAACTACCGAATAAAACCTACGGAAGGGTCGGCCTAATTGGAATCTCGAAAAAGTGGGCGTGTACCGATCGGCGGATCCCATCGTCGCGAGTCCAACGAGAATTCCTATCCGTCGAGTATCGCGTCGAGAGAGTAATATCATCCTCTCTCTATCTCTTTCTCTCTCGTTCCTCGTTGTCTACCTCGTCATCGTCGATTTTCGATCTCGAGTTTGACTTCACCAACGACAATGAGCGTCGATTAAAAAGAAGCGCGCAAATGTTATTAGATAGAGAAAATTCGATTTAAACGAAGAGCGAACGGACAAACGATTTAGCGCTCTCCATGCTCGCATACCGACCCTTTAATCATCGATCCTCCTTTCAACCTTCCTTTCGTTAAATTAAACGAGCTCGGAGTAACGAAAGGCGAGTGCTCCTCTTTACTTACTCTCTCTCTCTCTCTCTCTCTCTCTCTCTCTCTCTCTCTCTCTGTCACGCCGCGTTTTCACGTATGATGCGCATGCCCGCGAAAGAGGAGAGGAGTACTAAGAGGAAAAGAAAGAGAATAGAAACGAAGAGAAAGAGACGAACGTAGAAAGACGTGAGTGCGAGGCGATGATGAGACGGATCGGGGGAGTCGTACGGAGAAAGCAGACGCTTATGCGTTAAGTGGGATTTTCTGGCAGGAATATCAAAGACGGGTTCGCGTCAAAGAGATTGTGCGCGAGAGAAGAGAGGGTATGTCCAGAAAGATGAAGAAGAAGACGAAGAAGAAGAAATAAGGTGAAGAACGAGAAAGAAAGGGTAGGACAAAAAAGAGACATCGAAGACATTTGGACGAAAACACGGGTGCAACGCTTGACTTCACCTTTATCTCTCATTCATCACACTCATTCTCGAAGAAACAATTGTGCACCGCACCGCACATCTTTTCCACGAAATTTTCTTTTGCTTTTTGACGTCAACGAGGGCATCAGAAATGAGAACAGCTCGTTTTTCGTCATGGAATTTTTATTGCGTGTGGAATTCTTCCCTCTACCGAAAAATCAGATATTAACTTAGAATCCATCGGGGGAAGTCAGGTACGAATATTCCTAACGACCTTGCGACATGTGTGACCGTGAAAGAATCATGAATGTTTTTTTCTCTCTTGGGAAAGATAGAGAGAGATAGAGAGAGAGAGAGAGAAAGAGAAGCGAGCGACGAGGAAGACGAATACAATGGTGTACGCGCGTGCGTTGATTATACATGCGCATATAATTATTACGCGATCGTATCGTCGGAAAACGTGCTTGGACGGAAGGAAGAGAGATGGGAATACGAACGATGCGTTTAGACAACAAATTACGGTAATATCGATAGTGTATAAATTGGACAAATGATTAGTACATGCAATATAATGGCAATGAAAACATGTATTTATCCAACAATTTGCATTTTGCATGTTTATCCATTTCCTATGTAACGTGCAAAATTATTAGCTCTTGCTATTTGCTCGATCCTTAATGTAATAAGTTAATAAGAAATACGAATTCGAGGTGAAAAGTAAATAGGAGGGAAACGAAATCAACGAAGCGTTCTTTCTCGGAAGGTGTTACATATTGGTTCCTCGCACCTGTCTCTCCCTTCGAAAGATGTCGGACGTCGACGTCGCGATTGGTTCCCTCGAGTGGTCTTATTTTGTACAGAACACCGGTCCTTTTGTTACGTACGCTAAGAAATGCGACTGAGAAAAAAGAAAAAAAAAAGAAAGAAAGAAGTAGAAGGAGAGAAAGAGAGGGAGAGAGAGAGAGAGAGAGCGAGAAGAAGACGAATGTAAGCGCTCGAGGATCATTTCATTCGCGAGGCTTTTTTAACCAACGTCTCGAAAGCCATCAGGAACGTTATTATTCGTTAACTTTGAAATATTTATCCGATACTTCTTCAGAGACTCGACAGCAGCACACCGTCGGCGAATTTGTCTCGCTCGTTCTATTTTCGTATTCCTTCCTAAGCAGGCAGAGCCGAGAGAGTCCACTGTGGTGAATGTGCACGTGCGAACGCGCACTTTGCATACAATCGTACAGTGCGCGATCGCGAGACCTTGAACTCTTTTCCGTGAACGTATCAGAAAAGTGGAAAAGTCGACGTTAAATTCTTCTCTTCCACGAGCAATCGTTACAAAGGGGTCTCATTGGTATCGCGAATCAGCTGTAATTTTCTTGTTGCGCGTTCGTGCGAACGGAAGAATAGTGAAAAAGAGAACTCTCTCCAAGATTTCGTGGAACACGGAAGACGAACGAGTCAACGAGCCGTCGGTTCTTAATTTCCAACCCGAGGTCAAATTCCGCAGAAGATATTTCTCCTTTTTCTTCTCTCTTTCTCGTCTTCATTCTTGTGGACATTTGAAGTGTAAAACGAACACGTATAGGTATATAAATCTTGTTAGTAGAATAATTTGTCGCAGCCATTCTGACTAATTCATTACCGATACCTATTCGGTTACGTTTTCCATTTTGCGTCGTAGAGTAATTTGCTCGAGCGTTGAAAATTAACAACATAATTCTCCTCGAGAACTAATAAGGAATACGTTCACGGTTAACGAGCCGTACAAATTTCTTTACACGCTTTCATTCGTGAAAGCAAGCGAGAGATCGATTTTTAAAGTAGGTAAATATCTCCGTTACTAATTAGTAATTACCCTTAAGTCAATTTATTTTTTGCAGTAATTAATACGGCCAATATCGAAGCAACTTTTCAATCAATGTCTAATCTCTTCCGTAGTGTTTTTTTTTTTAAACAGAAATATAGAAGATTCCAGTTATAATTTTTATAAAAAAATTTACTTTCTTCAGTAAAATCAATAAATACGCATAGATACGCTTAAGTATTTACGTTCAAAATAAGTTCAATTATCGGTGACTTCTGTGATAGCGAATTCATTGAATAATTCGGCATCTATCACGTCGAGATTTACGCTTCGACATATTCCATTCTAATTTATCAAGTCGTCACAACTTCGCAGAAAGATGAATACGTTTTGATATACCTATTTTTTTCGCGGTGCGTCTTCTCACGTATGAAAGTTCATCGATCGCAGTCTCTCGCGACTCAACGCGACCTATTAAAAGCTCCGCATTGGTCCGAACGTGGAACGGCGTACAAACGACGGACCGCAGCTTGTCGTACGCACGTCGCGTACCGCCTTCCTCTTTCCTTTCCTCGTCGAGGCGTAGAGACTCTAAAGTGGCTGGACGGAGTGTCAGTGTCGGTCGGAGAGATCAGAGGGCTGACGTTAAAAGAAATAGTTCGAGGGATCTTCGCGCACGTGTTTCTTCTCGCGCACTGTTCATCTTCATTTTTCTATATTATTAGCGTAAGCTATACAACGCGTAATTACTTTTCAAATTCGCTTTATCAATGGATAATGAATCATTTCGAATGTGCCGATAACTCAGGAGAAGACCACGCTTTTAACGATCTCTTAAATCTCAAACTGGTTTTTATGAGTTTTTTTTCCTTTTTTTTTTAAATTCGTCTATAATCCCAACCCCTTTTTTCGTAAGAGAGTGGATAAGATTCCTGTTGTCACTTCTCCTCTCTTTCTTTCTTACTATCTCCTTGTGAAAGTCGGATGTATGGCTGGTCTTCTCCCTCAGACAGTCCCTCGGCGAATGACACTTAACGACGATTTGATTTTACGATCTTCGTGTTTACGACGATCCCCAAACGTCGATTAGAAAGAAAAACAACGTAATATACCGTTCCTTTTTCGTGGAATATTGTGCGTGTGTATCGAGATGGTCGACCTTGGTAAACGAAAACTTTTTCGTTTTTACGGTAGTGTTGTAATAAGGTATTTGTATATACGCGTATACGTGAAGTCGATGAAAGGTTTACGATTATAGAAAGGCTCGTCTCTTCGACAAAGAAATGTTACGATCGAGCTCGATTTTCGATAGTATGGCCCGCGAACGAATCGATATTGTATCGTCTAAGTATCTCGCTGGAATTGAGATACAGTTGACTGAGTAAAAGGAAGAGGTTCCTATCAATTTTAGGTAACTTTGTCGCATCCCATTCGATTCGTTTAATTTTAGAATACCGGATGGTGAGAAAAGAGACAAGCGAGCAGAGGAAACTTTTATGGTAGTATATTTTTCCGGAGGATCGTTAATACGTCCTCGGTTATGTTCGACGTGGAAGCGTAACAAGGGGCCGAAGGTTAACGATCCCACCGAGGGTCTGAAAATGTAACGAGACCGATGTTTGCCTTCCCTACGCTGTACAGGCCACTTGTAACTTCCTTTAAAGTATAGTTTTTACCGGATCTTCGAGGCGATGGAATCCGAAAGGTGTTTCGAAACGATTCGATCGCGAATGCGAGCTATAGAAGTTATCTCATGCTCGTTTTCTGATAGGATTTAGATCTGAAATAGAACGAACGCCGGATAAGATTTCTAGTTTCGACAAGGATCCGTGTCGGGCATTGAGACATTTCTGTCCAGTCGATATGGAAGATAACCCGTGTCTCGATGCACGTTCGAGGTCAGGGCTCCGTTCCTGGGTCAGATCCTCGGGCACCCATCGTGTTGATATCCCCGAGATAGCTCCATTGTTTATGAACATCGTCGTGCGCGCAGGTAGGAGAAGAAGAAGGAGAGGTACACCCGTGCGACAGTTCGGGGTCACTTCCTAGTTGCCGACGCCGTGACGTTTCACGCCGGCGTGACACATCCGAGATTCTCGAGATTCGGTCACGAATTCGCGTGACCAGCACGTCGCTTCACTCGCGGAAAATCACTAAAGCAGCCTGACCCTTCTCTTGCATTTCTTCCTTCGCTCTTACGTTCGAGACGGGCCTTTGTCCCTCGAGAGAAATCGAGGGAAGCGATAATCCGCGCGCTTCTCTCTTCTCCTCCTATATAAGATATTATTATATGAAACGGAGCGTCGTCGTGTACGCGTAGAACGACGAGAGAATGTTCGCCGACGATAAAGCGGACGTAAACATTCTCGCAGAGCGTGGACGCGTCGGAGCTTTTCGCGCGAGTGTCGACGCATCTCGTGCGTTTGGAGATGTCGTCGTTATCGTTTATTTTCCGGCAGCACGGCTTAGACCACGCTCTCGAGAGATAACTTTTTGTCCTCGTCCGTCAACAACTCGACGACTCCGTTCGACGAAGAGTTCTCCTTCTCCTCCAGTTCCTTCCTACGTCACATCGAGCTCGATCTCTCTTCGCATCTGGCTCCACTGCGTTTCGAGGAAAGGAACTCGTCATCGCTTTATGACGTGATAAGCGCTCGAGTAAACTTTAAGGCCGTGCTCCTTCAAAACGGAACCCTACGTATCCTCTTTAACTGTCGACTTTTACCTACGCTCGTTTTCGCACGTGACTCCCCGGTCTCTAGGAGTAAAGAGACGGAGGAAAAAGGAAGAATAGGCGGAGAAGAAAGAGGAAAGGAAAGAAAGAGAAAAAGAGAAGAAAAGAAAGAAAAGAGGAGGAGAGAAAGAGAGGAGGTCCGAACGGACGACACCACGTTCGCCGTATCCCTCGGGACAAAGGATCTCCCTACGGTACCCGAATCTTCTGCCTTTGTTTGCCCTAAGAACAGCGGAGGAGGCAAGTGGTTGTGCCAATACACACCGGCAAGTGGCGTAGAAATCAACCTTGGGGATTCTCTCTCCTCCTCCTACATTCGTGGTCCAAAGAGCACTGTACGTGAATAGCTAGAAAGCCCTAGGTAAGATCCTAGGGCGGGGTAGCACGAGGCTCGACATAAATCCTAAAGTCCTAGACAAATGGAGGCCTAACGGAGCGTACGTACGTAGAGGATAAACTGGAGAGACATGTATTCGGTCTCCCTTTTCTATAGCGGAGCAACGAGCGCTAACGTTTTCCGTTTCAAGGTCTCGCACGAAAAGGTCACGGGATATACCTCTGGTGGAGAGGAGCGAAGCCATTAAGAACTGGTAATTTGGGTATTCAGGTACCACCGATGTGTCCCTTTATTTTTCTCTCATTCTGTTTTTCTTTTTCTCCTCTTTTCGATTCGTCGACGATTTTCCTTCGACTCGTCTTCGTTTTACGCTTTCTTTTCTCTCGCTCTTTCATCCTCTCCCTCTTTAATCCTCTTTACTCTGCTACCACTTTACTAGGTTGCTATCGCCGAGCTTACTTTCGTCGAATAATGCTGGCACTCGATCGTAGGTATCCTAGGTAAGGGCGCGACGACGAGCACGTAGCGCTACGCTCTTGATCTGGATCCTTCCTGGTCGTCGGAGGGAGACACCGCCGGCCCATTGTCATGACCCCGAGGTAGCACGGCGGAAAGAAATTATTGCGGACAGAAGTGGCACGCCGTGTTTGCGCAGCATTGTTGCCCGGAGTTAATAGTCTATGAGGGTAGCATGTAGGTAGACGTTTTCTTCTTTTTTTTTTTCTAAATGCATGCTACGAGCCAGACAAGTTGGAAAACGAAAGGGAGGATAGGGCGACGGAGTCTGTGTGACGAAAGCGACGAGATATTCCATGAAAAAAAAAATGATCGGACGAAAAACTTCTTTCTCGCTCCTTTCGTCTCTCCAGTTTAATTCGATTACAACGTTTCGAGCAAGCTAGTAGTATTCCGAAACCTTACAAGATGTTCCTTGTTCTCTAACGAGATTTTTTCGAATCTTTCGATACGGACAATTTCGAGTGCCTAATCGTTGGACCGTTCCTCGGGAAGATCCTGGCCACGGTGGTTATGGTGCTAGTATTAGAAAAGGCCTCGATCGCATTAATCTTCATGGTCCCGAAAATTCAAAGAATTCGTTTCTCCCATCGAAGAGAAATCGTGCTGGTTCTCTTTTCCCTTCGTTCCTATATTCGTTGCTATATTCTCCTTCTCCGCAACAACGCGGTAGACGCGACCTAAGGCCGTTCCTTTTGGAAACCATATATTTTTCGTTTCACAGTTCGCGGCGCTGTTGAATGCCCAGCCTCCATTCAGACAAGGCTGCATCTCTGGAGCAGCCCGCCAGGTATAAATTTTGGCGTCGGTTCTAAAAGGGAAGGGGGAA
Source organism: Vespula pensylvanica (assembly GCF_014466175.1). NCBI lineage: Eukaryota > Metazoa > Arthropoda > Insecta > Hymenoptera > Vespidae > Vespula > Vespula pensylvanica. The sequence continues at coordinate 4,611,002 of NC_057694.1, forward strand.
GAAAAAAGAAGGAAAAGAGAAGCTCGAGGTGAAGGAGGAGAGAGATCGGTCCCATGGTAATCGATTACCTCCCCCGTATCCCTAGAATTCCATATAGTGACCGGCTCCGTGCTCCAAAGATTGAACCCTTGATAACCGGAGCTCTCTTTCTCTCTCTTTCTCTCTTTACCTTTTTCTTCTCTTCCTCGCCTTTCTCCTTTCTCTCGCGTTTTTCTTTCACTCATGAATGCTCACGCGCTCGACCTCTTGCCTATTTTCTGCTATCCCCCACGAGTTCATAAATCCGAGCGCAGTTTCCAAAAATATTTTATTAATGTCGATTTTCTGATTTACACCCTGCTTCTAGCCAAAGCTTCATTCGTAAATTGAACCTCGGTAGAAATAGGAAGTAGAATGTTGGGGTATTAGATTTGACGGAAACATTCCTAAACGAGTAGCCAACTTGTAATACGATACTCTTCGACGTTTAAAGCCTGCTTTTAAATTCTCAAGAACAGACGCTGATTTACAAGTGACGAAGACGTGAAGGCGACGGAGCAGATGGTATCGCGCGTAGACGACGACTTAATTTAACTTTATACCCACGCGTTTCGTAAACAGCTTACACGAAGTGGCTATAACGTTGTACGCCGTTGGAGTTTCTACTCTCTGCTCTTTGATTCGCTCGATTCGGTTACACATAGAATCTTTAAGAAGGGAGAGAGGGTAGACCAGAATGCAACGAGCTTATCGCACATCGCTAGATTGCTCCTTCTCGGAAGACGACTATTCTTCCACGTATTTGATAAGGCTCATCGTCTAGATTACACGCCGGAGATATCCTTATCAAAAACGGTAAACGTACTTTTCGAGTTGGTTCGTTCTTCCATAAATTACGATTACTAAAATCGAAGCTAACATACGATACCATCGTACGTCTTTTTTCGAAGCTTTTCATAAGAGTTTCAATGAATTCGTGTTTGAAAAGTCGAGAGCCGAATGAAAATAGTCAAAGGAGGGGAGAAGAATAGATGTCAAAGACTCTTCGAAAACGTCTATCGCGACTTCTCCCTTCGAAAAGGGAATTCATAGAATCTCAGCGAAGGTAGTGGAAGGAATAAGTTCTTCTCGATACGTCTCTCACGCAGCTGCTTCTTTTTCTGGGCAGGGCCACGCATCTGCCTTGCCTTCTTTCCCGGTGCGTTCCCTCCTCCTTCTCTATCCGTCTGTCTCTCTCTCTCTCTCTCTCTCTCTCTCTCGTTCTGGTCATCTTCATTTCGGGCCCGCGGCACATTACGCGGCACATTTTCTCCGTACGCGTATCGGCTTCGTTCTCAAAAGGCCGGCCTCCCCGATCTCCTTTCTCAGCCTTTATCCTACCTCCAAGGTATAGGCCTCGATAATAATATCTCTTATATTTTTGGATGCAAGTAATAACGAAAATATTATAGAGACGAGCACTCCGGCTTGTTCGATGATACGTCGTTTCGTAGCGTTTCATAAGCTACGATCGGCCTGTCCGAAACAAGCAGCTTTGATATGGACCACCCTATGAAACGGAGAGAAATAAAAGATAGAAAGAAAGTGGATGTAGGGAGTAGGAAATTTGTTGTACTTTTTCGTCTGCACTCAATTCGAAATTCATTCTTGGGTATGTACTCCTCAAGATTTCATTCATCTTCTCGAGGTAGTCATCGAAGGCGTAAGGATGTTTGCTGTACGATGAGTGGTCTTCGCGGAATCTCAATGCTCCTCGTTTACACAGCGCTTGAGCGTGCGCATTGTGTATTTGGCGAGAGACTACCATGTGCGCGTCCTCATGGACGCAAAGCGAATCGAAAGAAGGACGAATAAAAAGAGAGAGAGAAGGAAAGAGGGCGAGGGTGAGAGAAAGAGAGGGAGACAAGACGACGAGAAATGATCTTCTAAGGTATTGTGTATCGAAAGTTCGCGTTTAAGTTCCATTCGGTCGAATAAAAATCCCAATGGATCCGGAGGCTCTATTCAAAACGAACGATGGAATCGTATAGCGATGGGATTCTGTGAGCGAAAACGCATTTTGGTTATACGAAAATCCATGAAGAGGAGTTGTGGCGTACGGACGATAAATCTAAACGTATCGAGAGCTTCTTTTACAGGATCTTCTTTATATATTCTCTCTTTTTTTTTGTCTTGCTCTATCTCTAAATGTGTAGTATTCTTATCGGATTTCATAGGATAGATGGACGACTAACGCGTGACTCTCAAAACCAGTCTTCCTCCTGCCAAGATATGTACACAAATCTCTCTCTTTCTCTTTCTTTCTTTGTTTTACTAGTGCTAGATATGTTAGAGTACGACTTGACACATAGCTTACGTTTTCCGTGCCTTCGTAAACGCTTATGCGTCAAAGGTCGCGTTGATTTCTCGCGGCACGTGAGACGCATGATAAGTGTATGTACGTAAAAGAAAAGAAGAAAAAGCAAGAAAGAAAAAGAGAAGGACGCAAAGAGGAAGAGCTCGTACCCCGAAGGTAGAGTGCTTCGATGGTTTAGAGACGAGCGCACGATTATACGACGAGAATCTGAGATGAGAGCTCGAAGGAGTCGTCGTTTCGCGGCGAACTTCCACGTATGATGGGCGAATTACCGCCAATCGACGATAACTTATCGATGATTTTAGAATAGTGCCGCTAGCGAGAACGACGTCGGCGTCTTCTTTGCGAACCCGATAATTTGCCAAGCGTTATACGTTCCCGATCGATCTTCTTTTTCTTCTCTCTCTTTCTCATCTTTTCTCATCAATTCCTTGCCGATAAATAATGATTTTGGCAAATCGATATCCTTACGTGAAAAGAATTCGATCGAACGTCTTTAAAAGGACTTTCGCAGTTTACGGCTAACCCAAAAGCAAAACATCTACTTTTCAGCGAGCTCGATTAAATCGTACACTCTTCTAACCAGTGCACCGTATGATACAACGAACTCTCAGGAAGCAAGAAGCATCGATTTAATTTAAACTGGCTTCGCGGCTTCTTTTTCTTTTTTTTCCCTCCTCCTCCTCCTTCTCCTCTTCCTTCTCCTTTCCTTCTCTCGATTGCTCTGTAATTAAATTGCAAACGATCGGCTCGGTACATCTCGAGTTACAGATATCTTTTTCTTTCGTTTTCGCGTTGAGGAGAGAGCAACGTTACGAGTTACGAAGAGAGTCTTTTAAGAGACACGATCTCTCCGAAGTACGACTTAATACTACCAGCGTTTTCACAAGTACGGCGTAATGAGTTTACATCACGCATAGTAGAGATTTGTTATTTTCCTGTGTCGAATATCTTTTGTGTCCTACGTATGAGATCACCTATTGTTCAGACAGTCCTTACATATCAAAACAACTTATCAAAACAATGGAATAGAAAGCGATCGATCAATATGCGAGGACGCGATAACACCTTTTAAATTATCTATGAAGAATACTCATAGATTATTACTAAGCAGAATTAACGATCTCGAATCGCGCTATCTACGTAGAGATAATGTAAATCGAATAAAAAAGATTAATATCTCGATCAAAAACGGATATGACAATGAATTTTTTCTATTTTAAAATATTCATATATTTCTTTCTCCGTTGTATTCGCTGGAAGAATAGAACAGATGGAGCGTATAATTTCGTTTGCGAGAGCTCGGAAGAGATTAGAAAGCGTCGACAAATATTTGTCAGTTTTAACCCTCGACCTCTGACGTAGCTCGAGCTATGCAACCATAGAAAAGAAGAACGAAGTAATACTCTTAATCTGTGTATTTTCGCGACGCTTATCTTCGCACCATTTGTCAATCTCCGATTATACGTACACTCTCCTTGATTACCTTATAATCGAACACGAACGATAAGGAATGATATTAAAGCGGAACGTCGATCGTCGAAAAGGAAAAAGAATTACGCGAACGTTACGGTTAAACTCAAACTCGACTCGAAAAGAGAGGGGTAGCGAGCGATCGGTCACACATCGCCCGTTCGATGAAACTTTAAACGGGAACGAGGAACGAAGCGAGCGTTCGTTTCTTATCGTTTTAGGAGCTGTCAAACACTCAGGATCCTCATTGTGCCGCGAAGCGTAGTAAGAAAACACCTTGAAACTTGGCGGCCATCAAATTCTCTCTCTCTCTCTCTCTCTCTCTCTCTCTTTTACTTGACTGGCAGCTCGTAAAAGCTGCAAGATTCTCTCTCTCTCTTTTTCTCTTTCATCGTTGCTCCGCTTTTCGATTCTCCTCTTCCCGTGTACACGCGCTTCGAATAGAGGAGAACTCACCTCTTTCGCTTTTGCAAATTGCAATTAACGTTTTTACTACGGCCGAATCGAGCGGCTCTCCTGGATAAGCTCTCGTAACAAAGCGTGCAAAATCGAAATTATGGCATGGCCGATCCAAAGGCCTCGATTACACGCGCCTTCTTACAAAGTAGAATTTCGTTAATTTCGTAATCATGCTCGAGCGAGACACCTTGCGTGTACGATCTTTCTCTTTCTCTCTCTCTCTCTTTTTCTTTCTTTCTCTTTCTCGATCTTATTTTACAATGGTAACGTTCGGAAATCTATTCTTTTTCTCTCTCTCTTTTTTTTTATCCCACGCACGTTTCACTAATTGGTTCTTCGAGAGACGCGCGTTTTTATTTGCCATTCGATTACCGGTTACATGCGAAACGTAAAAAGATATCCTTCGACCTTCTCCTTTTTCGCGAGCAACGAGCTCTTTCTTTGTTGATGGATACCGAACGATGCCACTTTCGTCGGTATAACGTGCGTCAAACTGGTTTTTACCTTGTATCTAGTCTCGGTACCAGGTGCAGAAGCGCGTAAATACCTTCGATTATTCGTCGCGCTTCTCCTATTTCTTTGGACTCGTTCGTGGAACGTCGGTCCTATCGGCATAACCGGAAGTCAAACGCGACGAAAGCGATATCCGCAAACTGCACATGCAGCGACACATTTGACGCTTGCGATAACATCTTATCCTTTAACGGGACGTTCGTGGAACGAACGAAGCCCGTTCAGGAAAGAAATTTTCTCACCAATTTGCAGACTTGTACGATCGATATTTCTACGTATATATGTATCTATTTACGTTTCTGGAAAAAAACTGGAAAGATCGTCGTGGTTATGGTCGGAAAATAATTAAAAGAAACATAACGGCGTGGATACACTTAAGCAACATCTTTTAATACTTTTTTCACAGTGTAACTGAAGGCATTAAGCCTAAGAACTGGAACTAGCGTACCGACTAATCACCGTGAGAAATATTTCACGAAGGCGCCTTCATTATTGTTGCTTTTTCTACTAAATAAAGCTTATAAAAAGGAGAAATAAAAAAAAGAAAGAAAAGAAGTGGAAAAGTGAGTATCGCGAAGAGTTTCGATCGAATTCTTCTTGCAGTGATACCCTTCGACGTTCGTACGTACTTATCTACCTACGCGAAAAAAAATATGCTTCAAGTGTTGGAAACGCGCTCGAAAGGAGAATCGTAAGTAGCGATAAAGGCGGACACATCGAAGGCGAATCCGTGCGGACGATTAAATCGAGAAAAGAATTGCCTCGTCGTCGTCCAGGGACTAACAGCGTGTAAAATAAAATTCTGTGAATACCGTGCTACCGGCTACTGGCTTTCTTGGGAGAACGATTCGATCGCATCGCCGCCGCCGCCGCCGCCGTCGTCGTCGTCGTCGTCGTCGTCTTCGTCGTCGTCCTCGTCGTCGTCGTCCTCGTCGCATTGAGTGAATTATCGTTCGGGTAGTTAACGAGGAGGAAGAAGAAAGAAGTAACGAGAGAGCCTTGTGTAGCTGCCCATCGATGGAGCCATTCACGGAGTAAGTTCGTGTGTGTGCGAGAGAGACAGAGAGACAGAGAAAGGAAAAAGACGTAAGGAAAAATGTAGAGGCTGTCGTTAGCGTGTCCAATGCATGGCCCGTAGAAATTCGATACTATCGTAGTTTTCGGTTCATACCGTAGAAGAAACAGCAGTTTTCCTTGTTTTTGGACATGATAGAGGATCCCTCGGTCCATCGAAGAACACATGTCTTTTTGGTAGAACTGACTATGGGTTGCCATAATCCTCCCTTTCGTTTCGATTTTCAACATTCCACATCTCTTGTTGAGCACAAGGAATGCCCTTTGGCCGTTGAAGAAGACGACGATGACGACGACGTGCTCGAGTATTGCGTCCCGGAAAAGCGAGCTCGAAAGAATAGCGCGTAAGGGCATTGAAAAGAAAAAGAAAGAGAAGGAGGGCGGATGAAGAGAAGAGAAAGGAAGCTGATGGTGCAACGAGGTAGAAAGCGACCAGTCCAGAGCCAGGTATTCTATTATGGTCGGTTATCTAGATTATGGCATTCCTACTTCGAGGAACCTGGCAACCCTGGGGTGGACGGAATGGGGTGTTTGAGGATAACCAACGAGAGTCTCGAGCACCCATTAATCCTTCTCGCTTGGGTAAGACCACGAAATTAAAAAAAAATATATATATATATGTATATATATGCGTGTTATAGATATGTAGTACGAAGGGAATCTTAGAAGAGAAGGGGTTTTGGAAAGAAAGAAAACGGTCGACTAAAGTTGGCTTCAGGTAGTTCTGTCCGCCTTTCCTCTCTCTATTTTCTTCTCTTCCTCTCTCTTTCTCTTAGTCTTTGCTTTCGAATCTTAAATTTATGGTACGTTAAATGAGACGCACTGGCAATAGCGTTCCAACCGATCGACCCACAGTCGTTCGTTAACCATTCTCCAAGAACCTATATTTATCGAAACCACTCGAAGAGATACCCGATGGACTCGTAACGAATTGCTTCTGGAAAGGCATATCAATTTATTTCGCTTTCGTTTCTCCCTATACGTATTTCGTTCTCTTAAAGTTCTCCTGATTGTTTTTAAATTTAAAATTAAAAGAAGCTATCGCAACTCCTACTCCTCGTCTTTTTACAGTTTTTTGCCAACAGCGATCTCCTTCATATTTTCGTATTTATTTCTTCTTTCTCCTTTTTCTATTTTTTTTTCTTTTTTTATTGCATGGCGCCTCGAGGGTGAAGAGAATTATCTTTACACCAGCGGTAGAGAAACAAATAAATTCGTGTCTATATGTCGATCCATTAGCCAGTGGTTTTCCGGCCTTTAAGATCCCACCCATTAATCATCTGTGGCCACGGTAAAAAATGTGTAAACTTCGAAGAAACGTGTAGAGATATGTCGAACAAAGAAGATAATCAACGATGGACCCGGGGTTCCTTTCCTTCAGCAGGTAGAGAAAAGAAGTATCGTTCTTTTTTTTAGATGCGGGGAAAAACATGAATTTTTTCGGTTTTCCTATTTTAGTGAAACTTGATAGCGGATGGGTACGATTAAGTATGCAGCAAATAGTAAATATAAAAGAGATTAAAAAGTTCGCGTAGACAGATGCATGGTGCCGGAGCAACGTGAGTTTTTTCTTCTGTTTTTTATACTTGTTTTCTTTCTTTTTTATCCTCTCTCTTTTTCTGTCTGTCCAAAGGGATGAGAGAAAACAAACGAGTTCGTGTCAATATGTCGATCCATTAGCGCGTAGTTCTTCGTGGTTTAGAGCCCTCCACGGCTCATAAAAAGTATACAGGTTTACGTTTCCAAGATCGTAGCCATTAGCGTGGACCCGAGAACGATTAATGCAAGTATCGTTAGGGTGGACCGCGTGAGATAAGCTCGTTAAATTCCTTTTGTCTTTGTCCGAAGCTGCGAGACGAAAGAAGATATATGAAAAATGAAATCCCGATGATCGTTCGCATATGCGTCTTATTTAGAAAGAGCTTATGATATATTCGGAGAACGAAAAATCATAAAACGAAAAAATTTTAATAGCGAACCTTGAAAGATTAGCCCATAATACTCTCGTAACCTCGACTCGTCGGCTAAATTCTATTATAAATATATAATTCTCGTATCAACCGGAATACTTTTATATTTTTGGCATGCATGCTCAAATTAAACTCTTACCTACATTTTTAGTACGGAATGCATGCTCAATTTAAACTTTTACGCGGTAATTAAAATTCATTTTATTTTCTTCAACGCAATGAAATTCGATTAGTTCATAAAAATATGCGCGATAAAATGAATAGGATAAATAAGAGAAATGTTTTAGTAAACAATTTCTATCAAAACATTCTTGTAATTGGAAACAATCTATTGTTCACCTTGTAGAAATTGCGATGCAGATTTATAAGAAAAAAAAAAGAAATAAAAAAAAAGAATTACTAAATGAATCGGTATATAGGTCGTAGTTGTAGAAAAATCGAATACCTGGAGGAAATCAAACGCGATCGCTTAAAATGGAAGGTGTTAACACGTTACCTCTCGGTTGCGGTAGATCGATTAACAAACGCGATAACAACGATGATTACTTCATTAAGCGATGGCGCCGGACTGTCCGTTGCGCGAAACTCGTACCGTTCATTGAGGGAGTAAGTATGAGAGAGAACTCGCTAACGTAACAGTAAATGCTCGATAAGCGCGAGCGAGCGAACTCTGGGCGCTTGTGTGCACCGAAAGAGTTTAGTGCAACGTCCTGTCGGTCCTTGAACGAGTCGTAAACGAGAGAAATCCAAGGCTTTCTGCTCAACTCCACAGATGGCGTACTCTGTTCATCTTTCTCTACTTTAGAGCGGCAAAGCACTCAAAGAGTTCGTTCTTCGAAGTAGAGAGGAACGTTGAGGTTCGAAGACCTCAAAGACGACTTTCGTAAGAGCTCCTCCGAAGAACCGCATCCTAATATGTACCTCCGTTTTGAGACTCGTTGCGAGACCTTTTAACCCTTGCTTTGTCTTTTATAAAATAGTTTCATTCTTCTCTTTCTTATCGCGTATGAATGATACTCGTTCGCATATGTTCATGATGCTTGAATAACGCTGATATATTTTTCTAATAAAAGGGAATAATACCAGAAAGAAAGACATATGAGAGGAAAAGATACGGAAATATGAAATGTGTTTTTATAAAATTTAGTATTACATTTTAAAATATGTATCTAGTAAAAGAGAAGTAACACAAAGGTAAATAAATGAAGATCTTTTACATTGTTAACGTAATTACATTGTAAAATATATAAGCTTTATAGCTTTATTCTTTATTTTATGTATTCTTTTCTCATATGTAGTTTGATGTTTAGCCCACTTGTACGAACATGCTCTTTGCTCGTTCGTTATGTTTCTGACATACGGATAATAAGTTCCGTCGCAATTTTATGTTGCAAAGCTTTCTAAGCGAAGAAAGAGAAACGGAATGCAAGACTCGCATTTTTCTAAAGAATAAAGTTTCATTCGGAGTAAAAAAGATGAACTCTCAAAAGGTCAGACTCGATTCTCTCAACCATTGAAACATTTTTCGGGTAACGAAGAATTAAATTCCGCAAAAAGGGTTTAAATATCGTATAAGTGGGAAGGAATGAGAATTATTGTGGTTGGCGGGATAGAGAGCCGAGGCCATTGGCCGCGAGAATTCGCGAGATGCGAGAGCTCGAAAAAAAAGGTATTCATTATGTATGGAATGTTGCTTTGAAGTTGTAACCAAATAGCAAATAACGAAACGAATGAGAGATGAAAAAAGTTCCGAGAAGGGATGGTCAAAGCAATTTTCCTTATCTTATCTCCCTTTTAAGATTTAAATCGACCAAATGGTTTCAGAGTTTGATGAATTTTTTCTCTTTTCTTTTTTTTTCTTTTCTGGTATTTTTTTTTTTTTTTTTTTCTTTTAATAAGGAAATTTGGAATACGTAAGATGCGAAGACTTGCAGATGTCTCGTTCGTAAAGAAGAATAAAAGAGAAAGGAAGAAACATTTTCGAGCCGTAATTCAAGCGAGAGAGAAAAGCAATCTTGGCGAAGCGCAGTATCTCTTATGTTAGAGGGGACAAAAAGTCGCAGCGTCTTCGTGGTAAACGCGTACGGAGGGATTGCATGTTCAAGAAGCGAAAGAGAGAATGAAAGAGGTAGAGAGAGATAGAGAGAGACAGAGAAAGAGAGAGAGAGAGAGAGAGAGAGAGAGAGAGAGAGAGAGAGAGATAGTAGGACTATGCGGGTTTCTATGTACGACGTTCGTACAAACGTATATATTCTCTTGGCGAGTACTCTGGGTGTGGACGAATGTTTCGTTCTCCGTACGATAACCCACTGGCTTTGTAAAGCGTACCGCCGTCATGGCATACATTCGTTCCCGCGACTATTCTATGTATATATGTAGGTATGTACACCCGCACTCATGCACCTACACGGAATCATCGACGGATTCACGAACATGAATGCACCGCTCATTACGAGATAATGGGTTATTTAGATCCTTCTCGAATTACCAAATCGACAATGAGGGATTCGATTCGAAAAAATATCTTTTATTCTCTATCTGTTTATCTATCTTTCTCGCTCTTTTACATTCTTATGCCCCTAAGGTATTTCAGGTCTCTACGAAGCAACGGCGAATTGAAAGCGAAAAGGAAGGAAAGTGGATAAAAACGAGAAGAGAAGAGAGAGAGAGAGAGAGAGAGAGAGAGAAAGAGGAAGAGATGCATTTTGGTCGGTAGCTCGAAAAAAGAAACAACAGGATATGCAGTGTAGAGGAGACAAGACACAACTTCTCGTTTTTTCTTCTTCCCTTTTTCTTTCTATCTCTCTTATCTTCTCTGTTCTTTATCCGCTCTTTTCTCGTTTGCCCGAAATGTGCACCAGTGGGAAGTGTAATCTCCGCTGTAGATTTAAAGTCTCCCACTTACACGCACTTGTCGCATTTTTTTTCTTCTTCTTCTTCTTCTTCCTCTTTTTCTTCTTCTTCTTCTTCTTCTTCTTTCCTTTCATTCATTTTCTTTTTCACTTTATCAATATGTTCATTTGCGAAAAATGTTTTTTCTTTTTTTCAAGTCAAATCGGTGATTTTTTAATACAACTCTACTATATACTCGTTCGATCGATTCCACTTTCACGCCTCGCTAGTCTAATCGAATTTATTATCCCCTAATCGAGAAGAGAGGAATCGTTTCCGCTTGAAATAACGAACGATCTCGGTGCGTGCGTCTCAGAAATTGACGTGCCAGGCGAAACTTTTCTTAGCTTTCATGGTCGTTGTCTCGAGAGAACGTCGCCGCCTCTCTCATTCGAGCATTACAAATCAGCGTCGCACGAGAAGAGTCTTCCGGGTGTGACGGAGCGGAAATCGCCATTGTGCACCGTCCTCGCGCGAACTCTCTCGCGTTCTTCGCGCACGAATCGTGCCATCGAGGAAAGAAACGAATCACTATACCACGTGGAAAGGCAAAAGCGTATCGATCCTCTGACTCACAATGTCCTCTTTCCTTTTTCTTCCTCTTCTCTTTCTTTTCCTTTTCTTCTAATTTTTTTTCTACTCTTTAACGAAATTCCTTTCTCGCGTGTAAGCACAACGCGGTGTACTTAAGAGAAGTTTTTTTTTTCGTATTGAGAATACGCAGGAAACGGAATAAGAATGCGCAATCCGTCGAAAAACTACGTTCGTCGATCATAAGCTAATTGGGACGAGAGATACTTGGCCGAGTCTTTCCCGTGGGAATGAAATTATCGTAGTTCGCCAGGCCGAGGATGCCTACGCGGCTCTGGGTGAGGATCGAGAGAAAAGAGAGAGAGAGAGAGAGAGAGAGAGAGAGAGAGAGAGAAAGAGTAAGAGAAAGAGAAAGAGAGAAAAGGCGCATATACACCAAGGCCGCAATTATTTTAAGTGCGCAACGATATCCAAGTAACTATTAATGACGTTCTTGGAGATGAAATCGCGTGTTGATCAGGAATAAAGCGACCGAGCGCGTGTGTACGTAGGCGCGAATTAATTGGTATAATAATGACTATTATGATATACCTACCGCTCCTGCTTTGGCGTTGGTTTTTTTGCACCTTATAAAAAGGCTCTCTACCTATTGAACCGTGGAAATTTTTCTTCTGTCGAGAAAATATCATTGATATTCCTCTTATTATTCTTTCTTTCTGCCTTTCTTTCTTTCTTTCTTTGTCAGATGGGAAATTTAATTTCCTCGGTTAAATTCCATTCGTTTATCGCTCATATATTATTTCAAGCGGTAGACGTATTACAATTCACCATTGTCATCGATCACAGATTCTCTTTCTCTCTCTCTCCTAAAATTTCTAATCACAGCTACTTACGTCCCCGAAACTCTCGTAATGCGATTTAGAATCCCCCAATCTTGCGCCAATATATCCTTTTGTGTTTGGACAGAAGCAAAAGCGTGATATCGTAATACCGCATGCTTTTGCGTCCTGACGATGATATTGCACCCAGGAGGGAGAGAAAGAGAGAGAGAGAGAGAGAGAGAGAGAGAGAGAGAGAGAGAGAGAGAGAGAGAGAAGGGTAGTATTAGACGCGTCACGAATTCCAGCGGGTGAGCGGTCGCATTTTATGGATTACCAGAAGAGTACACGATGGATGGAGGAGAAGGGAGCAGACGAAGCGTGGGTTGCATCGTCCCTACAGGACATAAAATCGCGTGTACGTTGTAACCACAGTTTCGGGACTCGAGGGGTGGACAGGACCCCTTCGTCGATATATCGTTTCGAGGGTGCCCCTTTTTTCCCAAACCTAACTGGCAACAGGCGTTTTTTTTTCTTTTTTTAACAGGAAGCAGCTGCCGTCCTCGAAACGTCGGCTTTTCTGATTATTAACGTTCGAACAAGAAGCATCTTTCGCAGGGGGTACTACTTTGTTTCTCTCGTAGTTACTCGGATTTCCAGTTTTCAACTTTCTCTCTCTCTCTCTCTCTCTCTTTCTTCTTTTTTCTCTCTTTTCTGTTCGCCATTCGACGCGTTAATTAACCGTGACTCTTTTTAGTCGGTCGCTTACAGCCCAAAGTACCTATACCTTCTTTTCGCGCGCGAGGCGGTAAAAGTGACTGCGTTTACTGCTTCTCGGTAGCGAGAAACGAGAGGAAAAGGAGGAGAAAGAGGAGGAGAGAACACGTTCGAATGCCGTATAACGAAGTATACAACACGCGTGGTTAACGTCTGGTTGTTTCCATGCAGGAGACGAGGAGAACGATCCGAAAATATTTCATTCGATACCGTCGTCTTATCGCTTCAAAACATACGTCTTGCTTGCTCGATAACGCCGAGTAACTAATTTATGAACGTGAAGCAATAGCTGAATGATCGGTCGATAGTAGGTAATATGTGTAGGATTTATAGGAAAAGCGCAATCTCGAATCGATATGTTCGTATCTGGTACATACTCCCTGGTCGTTCGATAGAGAGTATAAAAAAATCTATTAACTACATCGTGCTTTTAGCCGTAAAAATGGATATTCCGATGGGCAGTAAAACGTTTATTGGTAAATGTTGGTCGATGCTGTAAATCAGATAACAAAAGGAATCTTTTCGTTGTAATAGGTAGGTAGGTATCCTTTCGAGGTCGCTTAAAATATCAATAAAAAAAGTCAGGACGATTCGTGGGACATTTCGTGGGACATCGGATATAACGGGGTATAAATCAGCATAGGCGGTTTATCGGGTTTAGCCATTACCGTTATAACTCCAAGAGCAACGAGAGAAAATATATAAATACATCGGGAAAGGGGGTAAGTGCCACCACATTTTCGAATCGTTCTCGTGCATTCCACATATTTTGTAGCAATTCTAGCAACTCCTTTGATCTCTTGATTGCACGGAACGTGGAATACGTGGTAACAGGAAGAAGGTGTCTCTCGAGTTCATGGAGATATTTACGCGCTGTCTGCGTACTCGTAAATGTCGTCGCGATCTCTCCTTTCTCTCCCTCTTTCTCTATCCTTGTTTCCATGTATAAGCAATGACGTGGCGCTAAAGCAATGCTAGGCTTTAATGACGAATAATTAATTTATGCTTTGTTAAAGAACGCGCAACGTTTGTCCTACAGGCATATTGTGTATTTACGACGTACAAAAAATCTCGTCGTGTCCCTTTTCTCGTTTACCGATCGTTTTCTCCTCGTAATTCGAACGTTCGTTTCCGCGTGATTCGGTATGACCGACACACGAGGGTTATTTCCATGAATCAAGTAGCGAATTCTCAATCTTCCGAGCGAAAGGTACTAGTTTCCTCGAGGGAAACCGCTGATTTGTGGCCTCCTCGCAAATCGATGTTGCTTTAATACTTGGAACTACAAGGCGCCATGAAAGTCGAGCTACCGAGTGGATAATAGGAAAGCTATTGTGGTTTTCAAAAACGAGCTTCCTCGCGTGCACTCATCGCCGACTTTACATATCGTGATCTTCTCTGGAAAAACACGTTCCAATATCGACGACTTCGATCTGTCGCCTTGGATCGACTAAACGACATTTTATTTAGCAAGCACGTCGACCGTAAGTAGTCGTTCGAGACGAACGTCTAATCAAATTTGCATGTTATCCGTATAATATCGCTACCCAGTAAGAGTTACTAGACGATATGACCTAATATTTTAATAAACCAACAAAGTGACTGATAGGTAGGTGTACGTGTAGTATTAGTCGCAATCGGATTACAAGCTGTAAGAATAATGATGAATTATCGATTACGTCCATACCGGATCGATGTCCTTTCAAAGTGCTATAGTACCAAGTATTAGATACGCTCTCTTAAAAAGGGAAAATCTCCTTAGAACGTCTACAAGGTATTTATCTATGTAAATCGAAGTTCGAAAGATCGAAAGATCATGGTACTGCTTCTCTTACATAAACTGGCGCTGGATAAGTGATGCAAGGCTAATAGTATGCGGAGGTCGATCCTCTACAATGTAATGAATAGCGATAGTCGCGTTGTAAGAATTTTCTAAATCCCTCAAGCGACTTAGCTGTACAAAGACTACCGCAGTGACGTATCTAGATCCCTTGCTACCAAGCGCGCTTTCAGACAGGGCAATTCCGGTAAAATGACGAATGAGCCGTAAGCGTAGTTACCGTTTATTCAGACAGAGTAAGAGAGAGAGAGAGAGAGAGAGAGAGAGAGAGAGAGAGAGAAATAGAACGAAACGTCGCTTTGGTACTTAGCCAACTTGCCATTCATTAAGTTTTTTTTTTCTTTCCTCCCTCACATTCGAGAAGCAGTGCGTGATATTACTCGACCGAAAAGTCAACTTTTTCGAATCTCCTGGTTACGACGAGATCCAACTATAAAAATACATTCTGACTTCATACGCGAACAACCCTCGCTCTCTCTCCCTCGTTCGAACGATATTTATATTTCGAAGAGAGAAATGTTTAAGTACGATTCGTAAAGCCATACAAGACAAAGCGAAGAACGCAAGGTGGTCAGCTTGTTAAGCGTTGGGTCAGCGTTTTCAGAATCGTCGTTCCAATGCGAATGCAACTTGCTCCTCGTTTAACGACGTGCTGCTTTGTTTATATCATGTTTCGTGTACGTCGAAAATACGGTGTTTCTATGATGTGTCTCGTACACAAGTAGATATAACGCAACGATCCATATGTGTACTATTCGATTCGTTTCGATCTTCGTTTTATGAAAAGTAACTTTTTCATTCGAAATTGACACCGAAGAGAGGCAACAGACGGTGACGAATTATAAGAGAGAAAAATGTTAGGAACGTAAATGTAATCTATAGAAACGTAGTGCAAAGAGAGTTCGATAAAAGCGCCGAAGCGAAACGCAACCCAGGCATTGAAGTCTCCGAGCGCGAGAGTACTTTCCGCACGACTTTCGTCACAATTCGATAAAATCTCGCGAAAAATTTCATCTGTAAGACGCGTACGTTTACTTCTACCGCACGGGAAGGTGATTATTTTACTATCAGCGCTGGTCATTAGATCCTTTCCTCGTAAGCAGTCTATGAAGAAGAGAGAAAGAGATAGAGAGAAAGAGAGAACCATATGGGATGAATCCGATCCAACGAGTTATTTCAGCAATCTTATTAAACGCACTTTACGTAGTGTGCCTACAAAGGGAGTCTCCTTCGAAGACACGACGAGGTAGTAAACGTCAGCCTCTATGCGCGAAGAGTCGAGTCTCTTCCATGATCATCACGGAAACAGATTTATGATAATCAAGGAGGCACTCGCTTTCAGCTCTTTACCATCTCGCTCTTTCTTCCCTTGACAGCTTTTTTAAAACGAAATTTCGATTTCCTCGTAAGAGAACGAGATTTACAACCTCGTTTCTTCGGACATACTTTTTTTCACCCTCTCTTCTATATGTCTCTGTCTTTCTTTCTCTCTCGTTTCTCCTTTTGGTCGTTTAGTTCACGATTCTCTTTTCTTCCTTTTTCTTTTCCTCTTTTTATTCGTCGGGTACGCGTACGAGGGCGGAGGAGAAGGGACGTCGCTTTTTTTTTTATTGCGCTCCTCTTCTTATACGCTCCACGACGAAGACGGCAGCCGCGTACTCGTTCGCGAAATGGATTCTCGTGGCTGCGCACGCGAACAACCACGAGCGATTTCGTCTTTGCATAAACATAAGTAAAGCGGGCACTATTTTTTGTCGATCGTTAACGTCAAAAACACTACCTACCTATTAGCTAGAATTCGAGCTACGCCACGAGAGAAATTTGAACCTTTCGTATTTACTTCTTCCTCGTACTTTTTCTTTTTTCAATGGACTTTTTCCAAGAGACTTTTTCATCTTTTATCAAAAGATGTCGCGTGATATTCACGACGTTAATTCTCGAATTTGAATCGAAGGGAAAACGAGCGTTATATAAATCTCTTTTCATCGTACGAAAGAGTTCGTTAATATGAGAAACGAGTAGACATGTTGTTCGGAATATCATTCCGATTAAACTTATTGAACGCTTACGTAATTCGAATGACGTGAAATGATACAAAGACGTGTCACTTCAAGGACGATCTCGTAGATGGGGCAAGAAATCAAGAGGAATACGTTACGAGAAAAGAGGATAATATTCTCGTAAAAACGTCAGTATCCGCTTTTTCTCGCTTTTTACATCGCCTTGTCCAGGACAATTTGGACGAGGGCGTGTCGTAGGGCGTGCGAACGTTACGGGCCCCGTCTCCTGTAATTTTGGCAGTCGTAATGCCTTGCCCGTCCGATAAAATTTGATACAGACCGAACGAAGAAGAGTAAGAAGAAAAAGAAAGAAAGAGAGAGAGAGAGAGAGAGAGAGAGAGAGAGAGAGAGAGAGAGGAAGAAAAAGAGAGATAAACGGTCGTTATTCAAAACAACGACGGTCGTTTCATCGTGAGAAATCGATTCGCCGGCAAATGCTCGGGTACGACGACTTTAAACGCTTTGGCACGCGTGCCAACGGCGATATACTTTACGTTTTCACGACTTTTCGAATATAATGAAGGGGAGATGAAGGGTTGAACGTAGCACTATGATTCTCGTTTTGAAAAATATAGACACAGAAATTCATTATCTAAACAATTCTAGATTCAAAAGAGATTAAAAAATGTTTAATTTACAAATTCACTTTTCGGACACTCGATATAGGTGATTATTTGTTGGATAGGCATTATAAAAAATTGTTGGACGCGCACTTACATCGAATTCGTGGTGTTCCAGTACAAGCTGATCGCCTTCGCGCAGTTGCTCACGGTAGAGAGTAAAACCGTTTGTAGGCACACGAGGAACACCAGGGTCATAAATGACTTGGAAACCATCGTAAAAACGTGGACGAGGACGAGCACCGTCAGTACGGCCACTTGGACTCAACAATGAGAACAACGAAAAAACGATAACAATAACAACCGCAAAAAGAACGAGAACACTTGCACTTTCGTCGGCGTCGTCGTCGTTGATGTCGTCCACAACCACCTTCCACCAATTTGTCGCACGGCCACCACATCCACTTTAGCACTTAAACTTTTCTCTCGGCGAGTCGTCTCACGCTAATCCCTTTTGGATGCACCGAAAACGATTTCTCTTGAAAAAATCGTAGATGGAGCGTAGACTCCGATGATGATATTTTACGATGAACTCGCGACGAAAAAAGATCTACGAAGAGAACTACGATGGTTAAATTGCGACATGGACCAGGTGATCAGACTCGATCGTTTTCAGACTCCGTTCGCTTCTTCTCAAAGTTGTCCAGCGAAGTAAGCTTTGTCCCATGGATCCATCCCGTGCTTCTCTCACCTGGAGTGTGCCTTGCCAGACCTCTCATTGGTCCAGCTTTTTCCAGGAGTCTTCCCTCGAGAAAATCACGGTGCTAGGAGGTTCGAGACGTTCCGCATATCAACGGCGGACCGTCGGCCGTCGATCTTCGACCTACGCGCGCTCTCTCACCGTACACCTTACACCAACCGCGAGTGAAAAGAGTAAGCTCTCCGAGCCGACTCTTCTTTGAGGATCGTTCTTCGAGCTGAACGAATCAAAGTAGACTTCACGAAGATCGTAAAAATCCTAACGCTGGGATATAAAAGGAGTAAGTCTTGTAGAACAATATTCACGATGAAACGATCTTCGAAACGTATTATCCCAAAGGAGACGAAGAATTAATTTCGATGCTTCTTCGCAATCACCTGGATTTCACTAAGAACAAAGAAACACTGATCTCGGAGATTTCAAAAAAACTACGGTGTTGTTGGGTCGTAAGAACACTTTGTATCGGGCTCGCACTGTTTCTCGGAAATGTTTCCAAATAACGCTGTAATTTCCAGGTAGGGCGTAGAAACGATGTGAAGTCGAGAAAAGTCGACGATATCGAATGATAATATAATAGTAAAGAGCAGTCGTATAATAGTAAAGATAGCCGTCGTCTCGTCGTACAGTGCCGCTGTTCGAGACTCTCTTCGCGCGGAGAGAAAACGGTACTTCCCCACTCGGTGTCGCGGACGCGTCTGTCGGCCCGAGCCGAGCCGTCGCGGCCGTTCGTCTCGCGTCAGCAGACTCGTGCGGCGGCGGCGGCTTCGGCGGTTACGGCGGCAATAGCGGCCGAGGGTGTCGAACGCCGCCGAACTTAACCGAAGACGCGCGAACACGCAGGAGAGCCCACCGCGCGTTATTCCTCCTTGAGCTCTTTCAGAGGCACGCGGTATTACGCTCTCTGCTCGCGAGACGCGCGTTTCCGAGTGCCTCTTCTCTCTCTCTTCGTGCCATTCCACTTACGATCGAGAGACGTGCCTTAGCTTCTCTCTTTCTAACTCTCTCTTTTTCTAACTCTCTCTCTCTCTCTCTCTCTCTCTCTCTCTCTCTCTCTCTCTCTCTCTCTATCCCTCTTTTTCTTCTATTTCTCCATGAAATCTTTTCTTCGATAACCTTGTTCTCAATGACACAGTTTTTGTTTTCCTAAAGACTCGTAAACAACAACTTTGTAATATTTTCCATTCAACCTTCGTAGTGGTAGTTTTTCTGCAACTTTCCAAGAACTCAAGGAGAGTTTATATAATATTGTTTACTATGGCTGTTCGATAAATGGATATTAGTCATATATGTATATCCATTGACGCGTCCTTCACGAAATATAAACATCTACTAATCACGATACTTTTACAGAGACTCTATTAACGAATTATTAAAGGACAGTCTTACACCAGCGATCTTTCACGTCGGTTCGGGCTTTTAAGAGAGCGAGAGTGCTTTCTTGACTTACGATCGGCGTTAAGACTCGTTTCCTGCTTCAATTTCGTTTCGCTTTTTCTCCCCTTCGTCGTAGTCGTCTATCCGTTTTCCAGAGAGAAGAAACTATATACACTGGGAAATCTTTTCCCCTTCTTAACTAGAGCGTGCGTCTGCTGAGAGTGTCTACATATATTTCTCGCGAGTGATGCGCCGAGCCGAGAGGAAGAGAGATGGATCGAAAAGGAAAGAAGGAAACAGAAATATAACTGAATATAAAGATGTATACATGTATATATATTTCTGAGGATGCACTCGGGTATGTGGCGCCCTCGTATATAAGAGGAAAAGAAAGAGAGAGAAAGAGAGAGAAAGAGTTATAGAGAGAAGGAGGAGAGAGACGATCATCATCCTCCGTGTTGCTCTCTCCTGCACAACGATCTCGGGGGCATACTCCTTCGCTCTCTTGGATCTCGAGAACCGGTATCTACCCACGGACAGTCATGTCGGTCATTAGTCCGACTAATGCAACGCTTCGAATTCTATCGGTCTACGGCGCCGCAACGTTCATTTCCTTTCCTCGCGTTTCGTTTTCGAACGAAGATGGACCAGAAAATAGACTGGAAACTCGTATATCGGACGTTAGCGTGCGTTTCCAAAGAAACTCGAAAGGCTAGCTTTCGAGTGCGAAATAGAGCGAAAACGAAGGCGTACGCTTCGGATCGTCGAGCACGCAAATTCGCTCTGATTTTCTTTTGCTTCCTCGTCTCTAAGCGATCACTTGTCTCTCTCTCTCTCTCTCTCTCTCTCTCTTTTTTGTTTTTTATTAAAGAACGAGAGAAGAATAGAACAATAGGATAGGATTACGAGGGAGGTAGAAAGAACACGGACACGGCGAATCGATTATTTGTCCGTCCGCGGGCCTTGATTTTTCACTCGTCACGGGCCATTAGACGATGGTATTCCATCGTTCCTATCTCGATCTCTCGGTATCTCCTACACCGGCCGCCCGTCGATCTGCGATCCTTTCAAGATCTCGAGAACGCCTCCTTCGAATGCGTACTTCGTACAACGATTTGGGGGAAAACTTAATAGATTTGTAAGACGTGAATAAAACGTGTTTAAGGGGATTAGGATGCCGCTTGGCTCTTTGGTGATCTTTAAATCGTTCTCAAACAAACTCGCAGTGAGGTCTTCTTGATCGTTGACTCACAATCCGTTTGTTACACATCTTCGAAAAGTTAGAGCTCTTTCTACGTTCTTTCTTTCGGCAAGCAAAACGGCCAACAACACCCGATACACAATGGATAGTATTAAACGAATGTAAGGTAGTAGGTAAAGCGGTGCTCTGACTAGAAACGCATTTAAGTATCTCGAGTAATGCTTCACGAAAGGAAAGTGCTCGGCAAATATTGATTCTTGCGGTTCTTACGCACTTCTCCAGCGAGACTCGGAAAAAAGGAAACGTTTCTGCCCGACGGAAGGGACGAGGGACGAATGAAGAAAGGCCAAAATCCTATGTACACGCACGACCAATGGCTGAGAGAAGCAGCTTTCACCACCGGAGACTCTCAAGAGGATTCTCTCGACTACCGGCGTTCCGAGCAGGTGAGACGACTTCAAAAATGGCATTCCGAGCTTCTCGCGAAAAGCTGCGCAGTTAGTCTTTCTCCTTCTCTCTCTCTCTCTTTCTCTCTCTCTCTTTCTTTGTATACACTACGCTTAAGTTTGCGTTTGTTTGGGTCAGAACGCTTTAGAGAAGCAATTCATCGTTCGAAGAAACTCGCAATGACTTAATAACCGTGTAGCGTTTTAAAAAGAACTTGGAACCGTTTTCAAGATACGCAAGATATAATAAATGGTTCTATTATACGTTTAACAGTATGTACTTATGTCTGCGAGGATTTTAGAGCTAACCGCTAACAACGCTTGGGAAAATACACGTAACTTCTCTTATTCCGAATTATCTCGATTTGTTCTACCTTTCCGGATAAAAGCTTTTTTAGACACTCGTGTGACACATCGACTTCTATGAAAGGGAAGAATTTCATTTTTGAAAGGACTGTCATGGCTTTACTCGAAAGTCGCATGACATCGTCGAGCATAAACGAGTCTCCTTTTCGTCTCGAAAAAATTATCATATTTTTATCATTCAGAGGGCTTTCGAAGGGGTTACGCTTAATTTACGAAGAAGCACGACCTTTGGTCACACATTGTAAAATTCTTAACGGTCATCTATCATCGTTATTTATCGGCATTCGCCAAATTCGTACAAGTATCGTACAAGTATATGCGTACAAGACTAACACGTAGATATAGGTATACGTTTGTATCTATCTACGTGTATGTTATATATAGGTACATACATAGATAGAGATACCTACATACGTGATTACGTGGCAGTCGCGTTCCTTTCCATCCTCCAATCCATTTCGCTTCATTACCAGCGCGGATCCACCGTCGAGGAGGTTTCTCTTGACCTCTGCCTTGAACTATGATTGGACACGTTACATCGATCCACGTCGATCCTGATTCGAGCCATCGTTCGCACGTAAACGCGCGCGTCAGTGGATATCTCACCTTCGTCAAAGCCGCGGACGATATCGCTCATCGACGTTTCTCCTCTTGCCGGCCGATTACTACGAACGAAAGAAGTCGACGAGTTGCGTGCGAGCAACCAGAAAGAGAGAAAGAAAGAAAGAGAGAGAGAGAGAGAGAGAGAAATCGATCGATCGATCGTGCATTAACCGAAAGGTTCGCACCTGCGTACTCTTCATTTAAGCGAGAAAAGCGAGGACGAAGGACTCGTAGCGATTCATGGAGTGCGTGCGTGCGTGCGCGCGCGCGCACGGTGACTCGATTCTCGAGAGATCGAGAGAGGATCCATTAGCCATTAGCCAACGTTTATGCCCGTCAAAGTGTCCGATGGAGAACAATGGGGAACCTAGAATAGGAATCGATTTTACGCCTTTCCTTCTCTCTCTTTCTCTCTTCCTGCCTCTCTCTGTATCTTTCTTTGGCGCTCACCTTTCAAGGCGCGTGCTTTCGTCTTTGCTATTTTTTTCACCCCTCCGCACATTAGGCAGCGATTCTTGCCACAGGTACGTATTTAATTTGTTAAACCGCGCTCCACCCTCATTGGCATCCGACCTTTGAGATGGTCCTGGCAATGGCGTGGCTCTCGCGCGATTATTAGAAACGAAAAGTTCTCTGGGAATGAATCGCCTACGTAAAGTTATCAATTTTTCTCTCTAAACAATTTTTAATTGAGTTCACGTATTGAATTACGAGATTATTCCAAAGACGTACATTTCATCGAAACAAACAAGTTGGGACAAAAAATCATCGCTGTATCGCGCCATTGCTTGCATCCAACAATTCGACACACGAACGATCTTTAGGCGCCAAGACAATGGTCCTTCCCTTCGTCCCTTATTGTTTCGGCTACGAGGACGACGACGACGACGAGGACGCCGCCGACGAGCGGAATCTTAAAAGAGCGGCCATTATTATACTTCCATTCAAAGATGCCAACCCCGCTCTTCTCGCGGCTCTCCTTCGAACCCTTCCCCTAATAATCGAACGAGCCTGGAGACACCTGCGTGAAATCGAAGAGAGCCGAACGCGTGAAAAATTTCTTCGGCTTCTCACGACGAACGAACCTGAAGGAAGAGGGTTATTGGGGAGAATTGCGCTTGTACGTCATCGAAGGCGATAGGTCACCGTTACTAACCCTTCACCTCTTCCCTGTACTCTTTCGTATACTCAACTACGGTTCCCTTTTAGACGTGGAAATCCTTGCACGTTGGATAATCCTTTTGCGAATTTTCTCGTTATCGTGGCTCGGAGAAAAAGAGACTCTCCTCAGGAATCTGTGGAATAATGGTAGAAAATACGTGTGTGGCCCACGTAATCGGGGGATTAAAATGGATACGTTGAAAACATAATGAGCTTACGTTAGGAATAGCCTGTATTATTATGAAGAAGCTAGCTTCTCCTTCTCGCACGCGCGTGCGTGGCACGCAGTTAGAAGAAGAAGAAGAAGAAGAAGAAGAAAAGAGAAAGAAATAGAGAGACGTGGACACAGAAAAGAACACAATGGCAAGTGGTATTCTATTATTCCATGCGTTCCTCGTGCATCTCTCTCTCTCTCTCTTTCTCTCTTATTGTGGTCTCTCGCACGGTCAAAGGAATGTAAGCATGAAATCATTCTCCGATATCTCATGTGGAATTTTCTCATCCCCGAACAACGCGATACGCCCCCATCCGCAGGTTGCTCGCTCATCTCGCTCTTCTAATAATTCTTCAAGGCCAACATTAATTATAAGAGGTGTCGGAACACTTTTATACGCGCATACGGGCGTGCTTGTGCAAGCAGAACGTTCCTTTATTGATTTTTACTTTTTTTCCCTAGCTTTTTTAAATCTGAAAGAAAGAGAGTTAAAAAAAGAAGAATTATGGTGGTACATTTCCTCCGGTTTCTCCGGTAGTCTTGCATATAGGTACTATCGAAAAAGAGGGAGAACAGCGAAACGTTCGTTTTTCGATCTCCATCGATCTCTGTTAGTGCTCGTCTTCTGCGGTCTAGAAAGGAACGGGAAATCGCGGCCAATGATTCGGAACGGCGCTCGACCTTATTCTTTCACTACGAAGTGTGTTTCCGCGATTCGTTTTTACTTTGCTATATTGGGAAAAGAAACGTTCAATCGTAGTTTAGATAGATAGAATATCATTTATGTAGGATTTCCATTTGAAAGAAAATAGCTTTTCGATCAGCACCTAAATGTTACGCGGTTAACTAATTCAAGTGCTACCGAGGAGCATGTACCTACGTAGGTATGTAGACACGTACGTACTTACATACGTCGAATTCACGAGGTAACGCAGAAATTACCTTTTTGCGTGGGCATGACGCGTACGTTCCGACGAGCATTTACCTCGAGCGTCTGCCTCCTCGACAGGTGCGCGAGATAGTCGTGAGAGAGTAAGAGAGTGAAAGAAAGAGAGAAAGATAGAGAGAAAGAGAGAGAGAGAGAGCCGCAAGCTCGAGTCCTCATCCCCGCGTGTATACTTGCATACCTGCGATTTCACCTGCCACGAATCGAGTCGAGCATCCCAACTGTGCAGACATCTCGCGTTGTTCTCGTTTATGTGGATGAGCTCAAGTCTTAAAACGAATTTGAGGCGCTAGAGAGTCGTCAGCAATGGTCGTACATCTCGTAAATAGATGCCATAAATGTATTCGTTGCCGATTCTGCATTCCATTGGTATATACGAACAGACGCAACGACTCCTGAATTAACGGCGCACGCTTCGATAAACGCAGCTGGTACAATACACATCCACTTAGAACCGTGTATTTAAACATCTAAAATACGATAATCGTCCGACGAGCAAACGTTCGTCATACGCTCGATTAAATTGCGCCATGTCCATTGCACGAGAACGAATTCTCTTCGACGAGATTACTATTGCTACGGACTTACCATTCGCTTTGCGAATATGTGTCTACCCTACGGATATGATTCTTTTTTAATTATCACGAGAAAAACCAACGCTTAATACGAGTTGATTAAAAAGAAGGAGTTATCACGATTATACGTCGACACGTGAATCCGATATTTTTGTGAAATTTTTTGTTTGATCTATTCGATCGGAATCGAGCACCGGAGATTTTTAATTCTTAATCTGTAGAAACTCGTTTTATAATACATCGATTTGTAAATAGTAGGTATGTTATTTTTAAAATGGCAGATGTTTTCATGTTTTAACCGGAAAAAATCATGGTTATTCATAAACGAGATTTAATTATTCGCGTAACAGGAAGAAGTAAAAATTTATTCATTTTTCTTTTCAACAGAAAAAAGAAAAACATAACATTTCCCAGTTTCTTTTTTAATATTTCACTCGTATATTTATAAATGAGTATACATAATTTTATAATTATAACTGATGGCAAATAAATTATAGCAACTTGTTAAACGGTGTGGAAGAATTAATTCGTGATAAAAATTACGCTTTTCTCCTGATAAAAGAATAAATAAATCATTTGTTTTTCACTTTGATTAAAAAAACATTACGTATCTCGGTTCTTCATTTCACAAATCATTAATTCATCCAAAGTTTCCTGTCTTCATTTTAACCATTTTATTTTTAATCAAAATAAATTTCTTAGAAAAATATTCTCTGATTAACAGGTTAATCTCAGCTGCTCCAAATATTCCTCAGTAAAAATATTAAGCATTGCAACAAACTTTGGAACCGCGTTAGAGACGTTTCGGGTAGTATTTCGGCAAGACTAATCCAGGATTTTCCGATTTTCAGCTAAAACAAAGTATCGTCTCCGAACTAAATGGTAAGACTTCGAAGGACGTTCGACGATTAAGTCGAAACCGCTTGCTACTTCGTCGAGCGAAGAATCGTCGTCGAACTTTCATCCTCGATCGACCTATATGGAGGCACGGTTTCAAAGATAGCGATCGAGAGTTCGCACGAGCCTTCCGCGTTCGGGATTCCGTAAAGAGCAAGAAGCAAGTTTATGTGTTGGCGTTTATAAGCTAGTGTATAGTGAACGTATACGTGTATGTGTGTATCTCGAATCTCGGTTAATACCACTACAGTATGGCATTCTCTCGGTCTATCCTCTCCTTCTCTGACTCTGTCTTGTTTGTAGGCGAGCGAAGGAGCGTGCGCGTGAGCGCTCGAACGACTTAGCCTTAATTAGCTTATGTTAGTCCGGCTTAATGCTCCAAGATTCCGTGCCTTTGTCTTCCGTGCGGTTACGCGTTTATACGGTACCGTATATGTATGTAATATCTATATAAATATACAATGTCTATACATACATAACCGTAGGAAACGAGTACGAATAGTCGCGAACGAGATTAGCATGTACGCGTGCGAATATCGAACACTTTCTCCGCTCCGATACCGATAATGTCTCGATTTATTGGTCGGGCTTAGCCGCTGGCCCAGATTCTTTCGTTGAATCAAGCCGACTGTACGATATGAATTAGCCTCGAATGCGTTAATACCGGCCGCTCGCGAAAGGAGCCAGAGGGTTGGTAAAGAGAAAGAGAGAACGAGAGCGTGGGTGGAAAATAAATAAGGATTACGCTGTTTTTTGGCCTCCCGAAAAGAGTATTTTCCATCCTCTTCTTCGGCTTTCGTTGATTCGCTTGCGAGTGCACTAAATCCTTGCTGGATTAGATACGGATTAGAAAGGGAGAGACATCGGATGATAATATTTTCGAAATTTCGACGTACGACCAGCTTAGGCTATTTCGGTGAACGGGAAACGTATTGCACGCGAAGTCGCGTCGCGCTTTTACCCAGTGTGGTTTCACGATTACAAAAGCAATTCGAGGAAAGGACTTAACGAAGTATATGGAAAGATGCCGATTAAAACGAGCTTCTTATTTTTCATCAAAACAAATGAAATTTTTGAAAGAATTTTTTTGAGATTTTTTCTGTACGCTCGAGGCAACGATAATCAATTATTGGATATCAAGATTACGTACGTATGGCCGATCCACGGATTTCCGCTGGTATGTTAAACAGATGTATTATATAGTGCACGAGGATGCGCATACATGACGCAGTCGCGAGAAATGTTATTCCGAACAACTTGCAAACTCTTGATGAGGGCGTCTTAAATTAACTTGCCCTCTCTTTCTCTTTTTTTTTTATACTTTTTGATAAGTCGCAAGAACGAGGGAAAGGGTAAACGATGAGGGAAAAGGTACGAGAACCGGTTGCTTTCGCAGATGATTTTTCGAGTCGAGTTTTACGATAAAATAATGCGTATCGTTTTGCGAATGAGACGACGAGTTCGGTATTTGAGAGAGAGAGAGAGAGAGAGAGAGAGAGAGAGAGAGAGAGAGAGAGAGAGAGAGAGAGAAGAAGGCGGTTTAAGTATGATCCTCTAAACGTTTCGACGCGTCCGAGACTCGATGTTCGGAGAGATGCAGAAGAGAAGTTTCACATCACGTACGACACAATCGTGAGCGAGGATAAAAAGAAGGTGTTACTTCGCAGCGGTCATGGACACGTGCATTCCATTCGAGTACCGGCGACCCTTCGAAGGACGGCGCGCGCATAGTCCTTCTCCTTTTCGTTCTTTTCTTCCTCTCCTTCTTCCACCACCTTAAAACACGGAATATGTCGAGAGAACGCGATGGCCACGATTTGTTTTTCGAGCATGAAAGACTTGCGATTCTCCTCGCGTACGCGCGATACACGTCCTCCTTGTACGTGCCGATCGCGTTCGTGCTTTTGAACCTTTCGACACTGTTCCTAGAGAAAGAGAGAAGGAGGCAGGGAGGTAGAGAGGAAGGAGAGAGGGAGAGAGAGAAAAGAGAGCCAATGTTTTACGATCTTATATTCTTCCTTTTGAAATTTACAAATCGAGCCTTCGAGAAAGCATTTATCCTGACATTTAATTACCATAATTATTCATTTTCGAAGCAGATAACGACGTAACAGGTTCGAGATCGGTATCGACGATTTTCCAAGAATGGAGATCGTGACCCGAAGGACAAATTCGTAGGTAAATATAAGCGTGTATATAGAATATACATACATATATTGAACGTAAAAACATTTAATACGCAGATTGATGTAAAGTAACGAGCTCGCATGGAGAGTATGAGGGCGCGAGAAAAAGCGGACGAAAGGAGAGAAGAAGAAAGGGTACTCGAGACAACGAGGAGGTGAGCTCGAGAAGGGCCTCCGTAAACTCGTCCAATCTTTTTTACCTCCGGATTCCTCTAGTTCATCTCGCGCACGACACGCAAGCTCACCGTGCGATTCACGCACCGTCAGCAAAAAACTTCCTTTCTCGGAATCTTCCCTCTCTCATTAAGCCTGCCCCACATATTATCTTTCGTCCTTACTCGACATTGTCACTTATAGTACACATAGCAAGACCTTCGAATGTCCTTTCCACATTTAAATCACTTTTCGTTCCCGTAATAGCTTGTTAATTGTTTGAAAATGGTAACGAACACGTAATCGAGAATCTATTTTGAGTTATTTTAAGTATTCGTGAAACGTAAGAAATTACAGGGAGCTCGGTCGAATAGACGTATAAGAGATTAACGCTACTTTCTAAAAGAGAAGACGACGAGTTGGACAACGGGTCAAGAAGTCAAGCACAGTGCTTTCTTCTTCGCTCTTGTTTTCGCGAAAGCGCGTACGGACGCCAAGTTGTATACGTACTATCCCGACCAGATTCTCTCTCTCTCTTGCTCTCTCTCTCTTGCTCTCTCTCTCTTTCTTTCTCTCGCATCGTTGCGTTTATGTACGTGCATGTATATTCGCCTCTAACGAGAAGATTGCGTAATCGGGTCAAGCTTCTTGGACCAGCATGGCGTCCAGTTAAAGTCTTTAAGGAGAAAAAAGAAAAGGAGTCGTTGCTCGACGTAACGAGTGGGAGAAAGAGCAAGAAAGGGAGAAAGACAGAGAAAGAGAATCAACACGAAGAGACATTTATTGTAGCTCTTAATGTCCAATAGGAAATATGACTCATTCCTTAACGTCGCAATGATATCATTTCGTAGTCGCTTGCCATTACGAAGTGACTTCCAATAACTATTGTTGCGATTCTTCTACACGAAGAAAAAGAGAAAGAGATCGAGAGGGTTAGCGAACGTCGACTCACTAATTATTCCTTTCGCGATAAGATCATCGACTAATGTTTAACGAATATACTAACGAGTCATGTTGACGCTTAAGTTGACTACTATGATTATTCATAGTAGTTCGAACGCGAGCAATTTTATCTTAACGATGCTATAATGTATCACAAAAAATAGTATGCGTTACCGTCGGACAATCTTGTGATACCTCGTTATAGTGCGAATCTCTGCTAACTGACATGGGATTTACTACACGTCAATTACATCGCATTTACAACACCACCTGGGGTCTTTCTAATTTAACACTTGTTTGCAAGAATTAGAAAGTATTTGAATCTAAGAATGATCCTACCAGATTCTTTTTTCTTTCTTTTTTTTTTCTTTTTTCCTTTTCTTTTTCTTTTCAGGAAGCCGCCGATGTTGGTAGACGATCGAATCGCATCGCCGGAGGATACAATTACACGAAAATTTATTCGCGATAAATCGCACGTGATCGAAAGAAGGAAAAGAAACTAATTCCCGCACGTTATTTATCCGAAAAGAAAACGAAAGTATACGACTTTATCGTTGTTCGTTGAGGAGAAAAAAGGGATCATAATGAGACGATTGTCGGCGATGACGAGATGAAAAAGCCTTTAAATTATCGTCTTACCGGTCGGAGAAAATCGCACGGTTAGGAGAAAGAAGAAGAGTGATACAGGAGAAGGGAAAAAGAGAGATCGTTGATGATAATGATGGGTTAACAGTATCGTTCGTTTCGCGCTTCTAACCCCTTACCATTGAATCGTTGTGTATTTAGGTTTTGTTGATCCGTTTATATCGAACCTTATACTCGTATATGGATAAGTTTATACGAATATGCAGGTCATCGCAGGGGAACTTTAATATACGTAACGTAATAACTATAGCCGATCGGCCATAGTACGAAATTGCGCGAAAGCGTACGATCGTGAGCTTCTCTCGATTCATATGACGAGAATTAGCTTCGTTTCGTACGAATTGGGTGCATTTTCGATTACGAATAGACACGAGTGTTGTTTGTATAAGCGACGATTGCGACTGTTGTTTAGAGATTAAGCGTGAATGCGATGGATAGGAAAGAAAGGACGGAGAGAAAGACAGAGACAGGAAGAGAGAAAGGGAGAGAGAGAGAGAGAGAGAGAGAGAAAGGATAGAAATGGATTTATACGAGACATAGCGAGCAGAGTTTAACCGAGTTTCACGTTTAAGCAGCACGACCGGAGAAAGTTAACAGAAACCGCTCGAATCTCTTCGATTGGCAGAGGCAGGCGTATTACGGCTTTACTATATTGCTTCGAGCTTGATCATTGTAGTCACGACATGGGACAAAGAGCGATAACGCTTCGACGCGTCTGTCTCTTCTTTACTTCGATTCTTTTCTACATTTTACTATACTATCTCTTCCTTTCTCTTAGTTGATCTTTCGCAGCTTCCTCATGAGCTTCTTTCGCAAACAACCGCCCTTGTTGACCTCCTCGCCCGATTCTCCTGCGCCATTAGTCGCAATTAGTCTCCCCGATGAATTTTCTATGAGCGAATAATCAGTCGAGACTGTGCACGTAAGTACGTTGTTCGAGACGAATGATTACACTTTCATGATCGTAAGCGAAAGAGAGAGAAGGCGAGGAATAGAGAAAGAGAGATAGAAAAAGTCGCATTGCGGAAGAGATCGATCTGTTGTGCACGACTTGGGAATGTTTTTCGAAATCATTTTCTTCTCGACAACGAACGAGAACGATCGATGAACGGACGACGAGTTTGCTTCTCATCGTTCCCCTTTTCTTTTTTAACAAGTACTCGTACGTAAGCGTGCGCGCGCTCCAATTACTATCATGCAAATTTCCTTAATGAGCAGCGATCTCTAATCTAGTCGATATCGTCATAATCGATGAACGGTGCTTTCAAAAAATCGTCGGATTAAATATATAAGCTAGACGGTAATAGCAGTAAGGAATAGAGAAGGACTACGGTGGAGGATAAGGGTATTCGAGTCGAGCGATCGTAAATTTATTTACGAGCGAGAAGAGGACAGGGAAGAGGAAGAAACAGACAGACAGACAGAGAGAGAGAGAGAGAGAGAGAGAGAGAGAGAGAGAGAGATAGAGCAAAAAAAAGAATATAGATACAGCGACGACGCTGAGATAAAAAGTTCCAGCCG
The DNA here is from genome assembly GCF_014466175.1 of Vespula pensylvanica. NCBI lineage: Eukaryota > Metazoa > Arthropoda > Insecta > Hymenoptera > Vespidae > Vespula > Vespula pensylvanica. The sequence continues at coordinate 4,642,294 of NC_057694.1, forward strand.
ATATATTTCGTTTATTCGCACGGATAAGATAAGGCAAACGTGGGAGCCGTTAAGGCGAATCCTTCGGGCACGGGCGAGGCTGCTTTCCAAGGAGAACGCGACGGGACTGTGAATCAAATGCGAATCTCGTCGAGGGAGAGAAAGAGAGAGAAAGAGAAAGAGAGAGACCCCCTTTTCTTCGATGTCTCTTGGTTTCGTTCGTAGTATCGCGATTTCGCAGTCGTACGCCTCGACAACGACGACAATGACGACGACGACGACGACGACGGCGACTACGACGATGATGACGATGGTGGTGGCGCAACAATGTATGAGATAATTGATCGGTAATGTCGTTGTGCTGCTTGTAAGCGTGCCTTCGGAACGCCTACCAACGACACGATGCATAAAACGAAAGAGAGAAAGAAAGAGAGAAAACCGGTCCTCAGTGCATTGCACGGTTATTAATAATTATTCTGGACAAGGAGGAGAGGCCGTGCCGATCGGTAGATACGTCCGGACGCTCGGCTGATTTGTCAATACGGTCTCGGTATTCGAACGAGAACGACGACGACGACGACGACGACGACGACGACGACGACGACGACGATGACGACGACGACGACGACGACGACGACGAGGACGACGACGAGTCCTTTTCAAAAGGAGCGACGCTCGTTAGCGCGGAGAACACAGCGAGTAGTCTCACGAAGAGTCCCTTATATTATCGGCGTTATTGTCGATATCGACGTTAACATCGTACAACTATTATCGACACCGTTCGCGATTAAATTCAATCCGTACGAGATGGCATTTTGATGTCTCTTAATAATTCCTTCCTAGGATCGACTAGACGTATGTACCTACATCGAGATTCATGCCAATAGATATATCGAATAGCTTTTATTATTCAGTTGAGAGTACGTATATCGATCAAACTGTTATTGAGCCGACGGCGCACGTGTGCTCGAGATATCTCGTTTTCTACGATTGAACTGAAAGTCAGGGAGAGAAAGAGTAAGTTTACGTAATTTCCGATCAGCTGATCCAAGGGAACGACGAGCCGTAATATTCTTGGATTAATGAAGCCAGATGGAAAACGTTAATTATTGGGTTTCGAGATTTCCGTATGCGAAAATTCGTCCCTTGTTCCTTTCCCTTTACCGTGTAATCGCGTTAAACCCTGGCTTCGATGTTGACATTTATATTACGAGAAAGCGAGCCCGTAATATTCCTCAGAGATAACGAGACGTTATATCTCGTGCCGTTCGCCAAAGACGCAACATTACGGTCGATACAGTCGCGTATGTTAATTTAAAGCTTACCAGTTTCACCGTACGCGAACAAAAGCAATGGCAGTGTTGTCTCGATCGGCGTACGGATAGACAGTTATTAATAATTATTGCTCTTGTGGAATACAAACTCGATCGATGCGATACATCTGGACGGTCGTCTAATTTGTCGATTGCACCGTAGAACGCGTGTTTCTTTCTATCTCTGCGTATTCGAACAGTAGCCAAACTCCCGGATAGAATATTTCTGTCATCGTAACGTTGACCCATGATATTATTCTAACGTAATCAAATCTACGGATAAGTATACCTATGTATCTATGTATATTGGAACGGCATGCGGAATCGCTTTATTCGATCGAGTCCGCCGTTTTGTATCCCACTTACTACGAGCACCGATTTTCTATACGCGATAGGATCGACGAAGACGAAGGATAATGATATTCTTTCACGAAAAATAGCGATGATTACGGTATAGGAAACTTTCGAGAACGATTTTCCTTTGGGTATTTGATTACTTCGATGTTTTCAACGAATTTCTTAACGTATGCGAGGTATAACAAGAGACGTCTGTTGTCGATTCGATGAAAATTGCGTTGAGAAAGAACGAGGAGATATCGAAGGATAGGTAAAGAGTTTTACAAAGAAAGAGAGTATCCCTTTATTCGAGGCGTCGTATGTACAAGGTAAGCCGGTGGAAGGTGCCATAAAAATAACGACGCGTCGACGGATCGTTAAAAGCCACGAGAACTAACAATCGTCGTTGGTTTGACGCTCGCCTCTGAACGTATAACGCGTCCGGGACGCGTTTAAACGCACGCGAGTGAGCGCGATCGGAGATACATTGATTTCGAAAGATACCGAAACCTATGATTAAAGCGACCTGTTCCTTCGAAACGTAAAGATTCGCTGGAGTTACGCGTTTGAAGTTCAATTCCTAGCGGCGTAATGATATTCGCGCGCTCGCTTTGGATTATATTCCTCTCGTTGTAGTCGTCGTTGTACGGATAAAGGCCCGTATTTATTCAACCGACCGAAATGACATAATTATATAGCTGTCCGTCAAGACGCGGTTTACGCTCGTTTCCGCCGACTGTGCGAGTTCTGCCATATGTATGTCTTTTCGTATATGCCTATGTGCGTATGTGTGTCTGTAAATACAAAATAGATGCGAATCGGTGTTGGCTGGAAAAGCTCCCGACTTGCCTCCGACACAGGCGATTAACTGATAATTACACCTCCGTTTCTAATAATGTAGATCGTTTCGACCTCGAGAGATTCTTCTTTCTCTCTCTTTCTCTCTTCTCTCCTTTTTCGCGATGCGAACCGGATGATAATTGGAACGTGCGTTCTCCGTACGAAGGAATCGATCGCGTGATAAAAAGTTTCGTAGAGTAAAATCTCCCTTCGGTGACCTCGATCAAGCCTTTTGTCCCTCTCCCACACTGGTACTTCTTCCCACATAACAACGCTCGTATTGTGATCGTCCGACTCGTGCAGCAATACCGCTTATAATACGCCATAACGGAGAGCACCTATCTCTTTTTCTCGGAGCTCCTCGTGTGCCGCGTATGCAATTAGAAATTTCCTTTCACCGGCTCGTTGACACTAATCACGATGGTATCTCTTTCCTTCTCTCTCTCTCTCTCTCTCTCTCTCTCTCTCTATTTTTCTCTATTTCTTTCTCTCTGTCTCTTTTTCTCTCTCTCTCTCTCTAACACACCTCGACGAATCTGACCTCGACACACCGTCGTATTCGCGTTGTATATATGCGACAAGCCGTCGACCGCTCGCTAAGATACGCGACTAAATAGCGATTACGAAAGACCTAATATCGCATTTTGCATGCTCGAACCTTAGTCAGGTTTATACAATGTTATGCCACGGAAGAAATTATCCGTTCCGGTTCGCTTTAAAGAAGCGACTATACTATTTTTTTTCAACAAAGACAAACGAATTCATGGCTTAAGTGGCCTGCAGACGATTGCGTGAAGCGATCTCGAAGTTTGGAAAGGAGAGAAGAGAAGCGAGTTGAGATGAACGACCGGGAACGAAATGGTGAGGGACTTGCAAACTGAGAAAAATTCTCACGGAACGGAGTCGGATCTTGGCAGGCTGAATGACTCGCTACTACCATAATAGACATTCGTATTTGGCGTGGCTCTCTCGTTTCGGCCGTAGAGACTCGAACTGGCTCTTTGAGCGCGCTCTAATCTCGCGTAATGGCTAATCGGTTCGTGCCTGAAGGCACGCAACGTTCGAAGAGAAAAAGACTAAAGGAGAACGATTTCTACAGTTTGAGTTCGGAAGAGAGAGAAAGAGAGAGAGAGAGAGAGAGAGAGAGAGACGAGGGACGATGGCGAAGAACGCATCGAGGGTGGCGTTTGGTCTAGAGACAAGCATCGAAAGCTCGAGATACACAGACGTATATTTTGACGACTGAAAATGGTCGGCTATTCGGTGGCTACGGGCCTCGGGCCACGTTCGGACGAATTCATTTCGGCCCCTGCTATTTTTCCTTTGCGATTCGTTCGTTGGTCGTCTTCTTCCGTTTAAATATCAAGATTAACGGCACACCGTTTCGAAGGATTCTCTGTTATTTCATAGGAACTCTTGGTAGGTATTTAGTACGGAACCCAATACGTTTTCCTTTTCGGTTCCGTTTCGTTTGTGCTCTTTCCAGGTGCATAAAAAAGAATGGGCTCTATTCGTAGAGCAACATCCAATATAAATGTGTACAGCTCGTTTCATCACTGGCTAGTTTTGTTATCGGGAGAGAGAGAGAGAGAGAGAGAGAGAGAGAGAGAGAGAGAGAGGAATATAAACGAACGATATTCGTGAAATTTTCCATTTTGCAAAACGATCCGGAAGAGCGCACGTAGTACAAAAAGAAACAACTTCTTTTTTAAATTGACGATGAAAATGTTCGATGCAATGACAATGAAAACAACGAGATACCTTTTGATTCCAATTAGTTTTGAGCGAAACCATAATATGGAAGTCAAAGTTTGTGTCTATTTGATCGACGTAACGTCGAACGTTTTATTTTTTGCTGGAAAAAACTATTTCGAAACTTTGACGTCATTCTTCGCGAAACGAAAAATCGATTTCTAGGAGCACGTTGAATTTCTGAAACAGCCCGTATAACTGATTCAAATTACGCTCTGGCGAAACCGTGAATTTTCGTTCGCCCGTTCGTGCCTCTTCCGCTCTTCTAGTCTCTCGTTTTTCGCTCCGAATGGTAATGAAACGTAATTAAAGAGGGTCGAGCAAACCTCGGAGGAGTAGAATTTTTGAATCCCTTCGAAATTCCGTGTCACTACCCTACCTTTAAAGCGAAACTGATACTCTAATTCTTGAAATAGAAAGAAAGAAAGAGAGAAAGGGAAAAAGGGAGAAAGAAAGAGGAAAAAGAAAGTCTCGAAGAGCTATCGTAACGCATAATCCGAGGATGCATCTAAATCGTTTTTTTATCGAAAAATATCGCGCGGAATATCGACAGTAATGATCGCCAGAACGCCAGCCGGTCTTTAAGGATGATTTCTTTCTTGAGTCGAGAAACAAGTCTCTCTTTTTCTTTCGAAATAGAAAAGGGGAAATATTCGTGTTGGATTCCTCTAGAATTTTCTAGCTCGTTCCCGTTGCAGTATAATATATTAAGATCGTTCAGATCGTTATAGAAGAAAATATTCTCGGTAGATCTATCGTCGATACTATAGTCATATATTCGTGGATTATCGAAGATCATATCGTAGGAAGGTGGAAAATCGCGAGGTCGGTCTTTCGCAACGGTTCTTGCATGTCTTTTATTTATATCTGTTCCTAATCTTCGTAATTTCTATAAACGTTATAAGTCGTTGTTATGTACGTAATATCGGTCGAGGTTGGCATTCCCTTCTAAAACGCACGAAATATAGAATTTACGGCGCGTATGAGTGCGAGTGTGCGATCATTGTTGTAATTATTTCTTGCCCGTCTTGTCCTTTCCATTTGTAATAATTACGATGGTATTGGTATTAATAGTAGTTGTAACAACGGTGTTAGGAATCCTTTTATCCTAGTCTCGTGGACTAACGATAAATTTAATTTGCAGTTAGATCTAGTTATAATAAAATTTAACTGTACACGTATTAGAAGTGGAAAACGATAAAGAGTGAGAATGTGGAGATGAGGGGGAGGAGAAAGACGAAAAGGCATAGGCGAAGATAAATAAAGAAAGAGAGAGAGAGAGAGAGAGAGAGAGAGAGAGAGAAAGAGTCAAAAAGAGAAAGGTAGATCGCGGCACGATGAAAGTACGATCGGTACGACATAGAAGACAAGGATCGCCATGTACCAAGCTATGGATAGGTACTTGCGAGAAAATGTCGTAACGATGTACACGATTCTTTTCGTTGACCTCGAAGCGAGTTAGCTCGACGGGTGTGTACGCGCCTTTCGAAATCGCATTTCCGTTCATCGATTCCTAGCCGCGTACGATGACGCATTGTGCGACGATGCGATGTATCTTATTGTTGTCCTCTCTCTCTCTCTCTCTCTCTCTCTCTCTCCTTTTACTCCTTTATTCTCGATGATTCTCTCTTCTCGACAAGTTTCTTCCGCGAGAAGAGAAATTAGAAGAAACGTGTAATTCACATTGTTCTTTTCGTGACGTGATTTAGAAAGAAGATTTAGAAGAAGGAAGGGAGAGACCTTCGACGTTGGCGGTACCTCAACGTATCTAATTACGACCGCTCCGAATACACGACTTTCTACTTGCGTGATAGCCAGAGCTACACAACAGCCTTCGAAGATTTTCATGACTGCTTTCGAGCTCGGAGTTAGGTAGAGTCGTTGCCACGTCTGTATAAGTCCGTTGCTTAGAGAATCCAATCGCGATTTAATAGAAAGAGGGAGAGCGAGACTTCGTTTATCTAAGAGAGAGAGAGAGAGAGAGAGAGAGAGAGAGAGAGAGAGAAATGTATGTACGTACGTAGTAACATGTATCGGCAAACTCTCTTTCTTTCTTCGTCCGTTCAACTGTCTCTCCATTTATCCGTCTATCAAGCTATCTACGTATCTATCTATTCATGGCGCTTGCATTATTCCTATCTAAACCGTGAAATCGTTCATCGAGCGAGTGAAGCTTCGCTTTCTTGACGAATCGAAAGCTAATGCGGTCATGGTAAGCGATCGCTCGTCTATTATTCCAAGTATGAAATATCGTAAGGGAGATGGACGGGTCGGCTTAATATACACTCTTTGGTTTTCGGCCATGTCATAAGTGTTAACATCCTACGGTAACATTATTCCATGTCCTGTCGTACACGTTTGTGAGATGTCCACCTCGTTTACGCCTAAATTACTTGCCCGATGATAAATCTATTCGTCCGTCTCTTTTCAGCTTTCTCTCTCTTACTCTTTCATCATGAATATTCGACCTTATGAACGATTCACGAGTTTCTACAGCCGCACGTCGGGAGGCAAGAAGCAGCTTCTATTATGGCTATTTATTAGCGAGCCACGAGCTTTGCGGCTCGCGCTATAAATCATTGTTTTATTGTGTAAGCGAAAACAGAGCGGTTACCGTAAAGAGAGGGTTCACGGGAAGAGTTTATAATCAGCCATCGTACAAGGGCAATTATTTTTCAGTATTAACGCTATTAAAAATTAAACGAAATGACGATACAATTTAAATTGCATACGATGATGTGAATTTTGGAGAATCGTACCTATCTGTTTTTTTTTTTTTTTTTCTAAAAATTCAACCCATCTTGGGTATCGATTGAATGGTTACACTATGTTTCATAATTTCTCTTCCTTTGATTTTTTTCCACGCTACATTTCAAATGGCACCACGATATAGGATATAATACGTAATAATACGTTCTTATGTCTGTTTCATTATATCGTCGTTCCGAAAATGCTTCTTAAATAAATATTGTGAAAGCGGCGCACCTCTTTTACGGTTTTAACGTTGTCAAATTATTTTTGTTCGATCTCTACCTACCTCGCTTTGTAAGGATTAACGGTTTCAAGGAGAAATAGAAATTATTAAAAATGAGTATAATTAAATCGCCCCGTTAACTAATTTCGAATATGAATTTATCATCGTACTGAAGAATTAGAAAAACGTCACCGCGGCTTGGTCCATGGAAAAAATGTGACTTTGGAACGAGCCAGAAAAGCTTCATCATCTGTCGGGCGCTCTCTCTTTCTTTCGATTTTATAAGAGAAACTAACATCTGTCGGTTGAGAAAAAAAATATTTGCGGCCACTTAAAATTCATAATCGGTCGGACTTAAGCCTACTAAATGGACGCAAATCGATATTTCTCCGTATGTTAGCCAACATTAATTAATCTTCTTTCATTTTTTGTTCTATCGATTAGATAGGTTGTTCGAAGCACTGGAATTTGGATTTGGAACGTTCGTGTACAATTAATTCTTCGGTTGGCAATTACACGTAGACCGCTTTTTCTTCCATCCCAATGACACGTTTTTCTTGTCCATGGGCGTTTGACCGCGACCGCAAATTGAATTACGGAATTCCAGTAGCCAATCTCTTTCTCTCTCTCTCTCTCTCTCTCTCTTTCTCCCTCACTAATTCTTGGAGCGGGTTCCTAGCCGAATAGCAGGTATCCCTTGTATCGTGGAAACGACCGCGGGGTATTGGTTAGTCTCAAGCGGTTGCATTCCTTCGACTCATCTCGATCGGATTCATCCGATTGTAAAGAACGCGATCGCTACGGACGATCGCGCGTTGCTCTTACCAAAATCTTTCGGTCATCCGATCGAGCTAACAAATTGGTAGAGATATATATTTCGGAAGATCTCTTCGATTCAAGAGTATTCAGAGACAATTCGAAATTGAGAATTTATACGAATCATGGATTATGGAAGTTCGAAGGATCGTGCTGGTTTGTTAGGTTTCTCAATGTGGCGGAGAAGTGAATTTTAAAAAGGAAATCACTATCCTTCTTCCTTCCCGTCAAGAGGGTAATCAAAGAATACCTACCGCCAATTATTTTACCGAGCGAATGATGCGTTTCTCTTTCGCGCAAAGCGCGCAGGATTCCCGGAGGAATTTCAGGATGCTTTTCAGCGAGTTTCAGCGATGGTAATGGTAATAGCCATTGCAACGGCGGCTGATGTTACTTTTCTTTCTTTCCTCGCTAATTTCTCGTCGCATCTTTCTAGACGAATAGCAGATATTCGGTGGGTGGTTGAGGAGAAGTAGTGGTAGTAAGAAATAAGAGGGTGCGAGAGTCCAAAGAAGAAGATGGAAGGAGAAGAGAGGAGGCAGATTCCTTCGATTCAGAGTTCAGTTCGAGTTAGCTGGATTTGGCGAATACGGCTCGTTTGTAGTCTACCGAGGAGCCCAAGACCGACTACCGAGTTCTCCTTCTGTCGACTCGGAACGACGAAAGGCAAACGGGACGGAACGAACGACTACCTGGCAGCCCGATGGATGCTAGTAGAGAGCACGAAAGAGAGAAGAGGATGAGGAAGAGGAGAACGCGTACAGACGGACCTGTTGTTGGTAACACGTGTTTGCGTGGATCCATCCTCTGTGTCTCGCTTGTGTCCGTCCGTCCGTCCGTCCGTCCTTTCGTAAAGGTTCGCCGAGAAAAGGCGACGATGTATTACCAACGGTGACAGTTCGTCTTCGTCCTCTCTCCTCCTCTCTCTTTTTCTCTTTCTCTCTTTCTCTTTTTCTTTCTGTCTTTCTTTCTCTTTTCTTTTTCACTCCTTCTTCTCTCCTCCATTCGCGCCGACGTAAAAGTCGCCATCGCTCAAGGGAAATGAGCGAATAAAAGCAGCATCTCTGGCACAGTACTGATAAACGAGCCCTCTCTCTCTCTCTCTCTCTCTCTCTATTTCTCTCTTCTTCTTTCCCTCACCCACTTCATTCAACTACTCTCGCGAGAATATATTTTTTCTTAAGGAAGAAGAATACCATCGAGAAGAATTCCACGGACAAGATCTTAATGAGTCATCGACGAAGTGACGGATTTTTATGAAAGAAATTTGACGAGGCAGGAGAAAATATATTATTAGCACCGAGGAACAAAGCTTTCGATCGGCACAGTTCTCTCGTTCGAAACAATCGCCTTAAGAACTACTTTTCTCTATCGAGGTCCTCGAAATTTTTTTCCTCCTTCTTTCTCTCTCTCTCTCTCTCTCTCTCTCTCTCTCTCTCTCTTTCCTTTTCTCTTTCTCGTTCTCTCCTCTCACTCACTATTTTAACGATCGCCAAAGAGGAGGATTCGCGCGAGAGTGAACGAGAGACCGTTCGTCCATACCACCACCGACAATGAAGCGTGTTCTATCGAGGAGAAAGGGTTGCAGGGGTGGTAAAAGGGAAGAAAAAAGAAAGAGAAGACGAAGTAGAAGAAGGGAAAGAAGGGAGGCCTCGGCCAATGAGAACTCCCCGATACGGCGGCCATTTTAATGATCGGCCCCAAGGTAAACAAAGAGAAGAAAAAAAGGAGTAGAATGACTTCCAGCCCTTCGTGGGGAGTGAACGAACGCAGTAACCCTTTTCGCTAGGAGCTCGTGCTCGCGCGCGTACTGATTTACGCACACGTGCGAGCACAGGGACGCGTCGCGCCCACGTATGCACGCCCACGTGCGTGCAAGGGGTGCGACCGACCAATCGTTGGCCTGCATCTCCCGGTCCGAGCACCCTACTCTTTTGCTGTCTTCTCTCAACCCCCTCCCCCTTCTATATGTGTGCCACACTCCCCGCGAAGCACCGTAACTCGTTATACATTTTATACCTATGGGACGAGGAGAGGGGAACTTTTATTAGAGAGCAAGCAAGATTCGTTCTCCTCCTCGCTCTCGCGATGAGATCCTTTCGTAGGAATGACGTTGAACGAGAAGAGAGAGAGAGAGAGAGAGAGAGAGAGAGAGAGAGAAAAAAGAAAAGAAAAAAGAGGGTTAGACGGCCGCAATTAATTAATGCATGCGTGTCGATGCTAACGAGAGTAGTAAGACAAGAAAGAACGAGAGAGGAGGAGGTATAAAATCATTGGATGCACGCTTTCGATGATGACGGTTCAGAGAAAGGGTCTATGAACGTGTGCTTTGACGTGTCGCGAAAAACAATGATTCCTGGTCTCTCGATACACATGCACGCGCACTCGCTATTACACTTCAGCGATGAGTACTGACCTAAGAGTAGATGCAGTACAAAGAAAACGTAGGTCCCTTCTTTTTTCGCTCTTGGTTGTTGCTACGAGCTCGTAATTCGATCTCCGAACGGTCTAGAAAGCTTTGAGTAGCTTTTTCAAAATGTTGGGCGTCCTACCGAGTCTACGAGAAGATCGTTACGCAGGATGTCAAAATGGGTTTCCAAAGTTCTTCGTCTTACTCCTTCTATCCGTAGAAGTGTGAGCGACGAAGCGTGAAGCCTTTATTAAAATAGGTATTAATAAAACCCGCAACGCGCACTGCGTCGACTTTTCTCCTTCTTTCCCGTCCAGCTGCGGTTACTTAGAAAGAGAGAGAGAAAGAGAGAAAAAGAGAGGGAGGGAGAGAGAGAAAGACTGGATCGCGATGAATATTATCGGTAACACGTACGGTGCGAGAGACTTACATATACCTATGCACGTGGGGCGGATAACAAAACGATGGAAAGAGAGAGGAGAGGAAGAAAATCGAAAGGGACTGCCGGTAAGTCGTTTGAACCGCGCCGGCTCTAGGTATAAGAAGACGACTATGGAACGAACAAAGCACAACGCCTTGTCGGAATGAGAACTGAACGCGATATACTTTACGTGCGTACCGGAAGTGCGCTGGTATGCGCAAGAAGGGAGGTGGTCGAAGTGAAAGACGAAGAAGGAGAGCCGAAACGAGAAGAGGTGGAGGAAGAGAAGAAGAAGGAGGAATAGAAGGTGGAGGCGAAGGAAAAGGAGAAGGTACATACGACTAGAGAGGTTGGTACTCGCGCTGCACTCGCATCGAACAGAATGTGCGAGCCCGTGAGAATGACGGCTGGTCGGGGAGTGTGGGGGTGGAGAAACCTTCAGAGGGCGCGTTTCTCTTTCTCTCTCTCCCTCCCCCTCAGTTCTCTTTGCTTCTCCTTTTCTTTGCTCGTTCAAGAGTTCGAGTGTCGACGAAGTGAAGCTGATGTGATTTGACTATATTCACACCTACGTCGTCGTCGCGCTCCCACTTGGTCCTTTGATGCCGGTTCCCTCTTTCCTCCGTTTTTAGGGCCCTCCTCCGGCAGGACCTTCAACGAAGACCAGGAGAAAAAACCGTCGGCTGCCGCAAGCACCTCGTTGTCTGACAAGCACGAACGAATCCGAGCCGCGACGTGAAATCTAACTCGACACGGAGAGATAAAAAAAGAGAGAGGATTTACTTTTCAATAAGCACAATTTTTCGTGAAACTTTTATGAGTATGCGCAAGAAGCAAAAGCTGATATGTTTTTCATCGACGATCATCGATTCGTGAATTTAATTTAAAGAATGATGAAAAGGGAGAGAGATCGATTATTACGATTTCCTCCAAAAGATTTCTCGCTTTGATCGTATGATTGGAATAATCAAGGGACGAAAGAAGAAGAAGAAAATAAAGATGAAGCAAGAAAAGAAAGAAGAATGATCGAAGAAAGGAACTCGAAAAGGTGATGGAATAGCTCCACTTGCCTTCGGGGCAATTGCGAATCGACCCTTGCTGTTGCTGTATATTTGTCGATATGCCCACGGGCAACCCTTCTTTACGAGAATTTAACATTGTAGTACGAACAAAGGTTGCTACTTACTTCCATGAAGTAGACTACCGGGTCACTAAAACCCTTTCTCTTTATATACACGTGATTCGCTTAGTCTATTCTATATCCGTTTCGTTATTGTTCATGCAATTAAATTTATTTGTTTACAGTACATAATCCGTATTTTTACGTCGACGGAAAAGCAGCGTTTCATCCTTTCATAACTACAAATTTTTATGAAAGATGCCCTTATGTTATTTCAGTACCGTATTTCAATGTGTATGTCTTCTTTCTTCAAGCTTGCTCTTAGTCCATTGCGGATTAATTAAACATCGGCCTACTCGCTTATGGTTAGAGAGGCAGCCTCGGGAGCGTGAACGCCACGTTCCGACCGTTTTCCCTTCCACTGGCTTGCTTTGTCAGCTTAGAAACCTCCTACCTGGACAAGGCCTCCTCTCTCTCTCTCTCTCCGTCTCCCTCGAGAAGGATAGAGAAAGAAAAAGAGAAAGAGAGAGAGAGAGAGAGAGAGAGAGAGAAAGAGAGGAAGAGAAAGAGAAAGAGAGGAAAATACTCAGAAAATAACGGCGCCCTCTATTGTTTCGCCATACTCATTTTTATTTTCATATTCCGTCTTATTATCCTCCATTCATTGCTATATGAATTTATATTTCATGACGATTATATGTCCTTTGAACGTCGAAAGCCGGACGGTCGCGATCGCATGAAAGCGCATCGGAAAGGAAATAATGCGCCCTGTGTCTCGAGCTCTGCAATAAACGGTAGCCAGAAGGCGTTTTCTAACATCCTTCTTTCCCCGTATTCGCGCTCTCTCTGTCTATGTTCAATCTTTCTATTCTTCCATGGACTTTTATTAATCCTATTCATAAAGAAGTTTAGATTTTGTGTAGGGTGGAGTGAATATGTAATCTACCTCTCCTTCATTCTCTCTCCCTCTCCCTTTCTCTTTCTCTTTGTACAATGGTTCAAGTTCCAAGGAAACTTAAACGATTTTTCACGAGTGCTTAAAAAAAATACGGGCTCGACAATTTTTTCCATTACGACCGACACGCCGCCCCTTTAATTTTTAAGAAGCAAACCAATGAAATTTTCGCTTTTTTTCTCGAATTATGAGCGCTTCGTTCTCACCTTTGATGACGTAAATAAGAAATGAAATTTCGTTCGAAATGCTCGGTATGAGTCGTTATCGGAGAATTTTTCGTAATAGTTCGTGAGCAATCAAGAGGATCTCGCGATTCCATCGGGAGTTGGATACGCGAAATTACATCCGGAGCACGCAAGCGCGGCGCGTTCTTGATTTACGTCCCGAAAACCGGTAGTACTCGCACGCGAGAACGCATAAGAGCCCGAGTACTCGTATAGGTACACCGGCACGTTTCTCAACGCTATTCTTGGATTTCGATTGCGAAATCAATCTCACTCTCGACTCGTAACCCAGAGCACGCGTTCTTTCTCTCGAGATTGCCGCTAGATGGGCCGGTATTCACCGATAATATAACTTATCTTATTTCTTATAATTTATTAATGCTTTATTCACGCTTATTGGATTCTATCGTATTCCCATCCTAGCACGCTTTCTCTTTCTTGTTCAATGCCGTAGTCACGAGCGAGAGGTAGATGGTAGACACGAGGGAGGGATCGAGCACAGCCCATTAATTATTGGTATCGTCGTCGTCGTCGTCGTCGTCGTCGTCGTCGTCGTCGACGTCTAGCAAGAGGAGGCTCCCAGCACGATCTTTCCTTGCTGAAATATAGAGCTGTCGCTCGATGACGCGAGCGACGAGTCATTAACGTAAGTCGTTAATGAGGGCAGACCTCGCTTTAAGGGAAGAATTCGAATTAGTTTTCTTCTCTTTTTTCTTTTCTTTTCATAACAATCCTTTTCCAATCTTCTTACATTCTTATTTTTCCTTCCTTTCCCTTTTTATCCTCTATAAATTAAAAGAGTATTAGCGAACGTCTTGAAGTGGAAATTCTCATTCGGTTTCAATGCATACGTAAATAATCGAAAGTGGTTCCTCCGGCCGAGAGTTTATATCACAGCCAGGAGTAATGAAAATTGAGCGAGATGTCGGGTGCGTTATTAGCGGAACTGGTATTTAAATGTCAATGCTTTTAAGGAGTTGCCCGCGTACATCGTTGCGTCTGGAGATCGGCCGTGTACACCCACTAGCGGCGACGATTAATAAGCTCGTTCTGGACAAGCGGATTTATCGGTTCTAGTCGTTAAAGGAGTTTTATCGACTAATTAACCGACAATTTGCGATCAGAGGATTCGAGCCTCGGAGGCTCGGCAGATCGTTCTCGATGAAGAAAAACGCGCATGGAAGGGTCACGATCGTTCTCTTTATTTCTTCGTTCGAAGGACCCCAGCTGTTTTCCTCGGTCGACGATCGTTCCAACTTTGCTTGGGAAAGAAGCACGCAAAGGTCCCCAAAGATGGCCGATGCTTGTAACCAACACCATCCAGGGCAGCCATTTACGAGACATAAGGAATCCGATACGGGGTTTTGATCTCCATAAGCCCACCCTCGATCGTGTTACCCGTGCGGACACCTCTCTCGCCTCTACGGCGTAACAAAGATGGCCGTGGCCCGTCTCCGCGATATATTCATAATCGCCATTGTGCACGGAGGTTAGCGGACGGTGGTGATGGTGGTGGTGCTTGTGGCATATCGTCGATGCCCTTTTTTGACCTCCTCTTTGAGGTTAATCGCCCTCTTTGTCGTCAAAGTGTTCTTCCTTCGGTGCACGGCATTCGCGGGAAGAAGACGAGGAGAAGAGGAACGAGAAGGATGGGAAACTGCCACGACGAGGTTGCACGCTGTAAATGAAAAAGGAATAAGAAAAGAGAGAGAGAGAGAGAGGTAGAGAGAAAGAAAAGAAAGAGGTAGAAGAAGTAGAAGGAGCAGCACGACGTGATTTTACGAGCTCTCGAAGAAGCAATCGTTTTATATGCATCCCGATCTCCATTTCTAACGGTCTGCAAAATTAAAGAAACGTTATGCCGCGTATAGGGAGTTTTACTTTCTTGGAGCTGTTAAATGCGACTCGTTGAAACCGGTGGAACGACCGAGAGAGTCAAGGGAATCGTACACAGACGACCGGTTATCCGTCGCGATCGAGCGTAATTCGCCGAGTCGTCCGAGTCTTATCTCTTCTGTAACGTGCTTTCAAAAGCTTAGGACGATGGTAAAAGGAGGAAGGAGAGCATAGATGTATCAAAGTAGGTAGGCTAACGTAGGTTGGTACAACGAGGACGCAGGGAGGAAACATGCTTGGAAATTGTCGGCTTTTAATCGTAGGGTCATCGTTTTCGCACGCGAACTAGTCACCACGCTTAGCCTTGCCGATTTTCTTCGGCTAGAGCTACGTCGTTTTCGTTGTGCTTCTTATTGTGTTTTCCCGTTATCCAGGCCATGTAAATAGCTGGACGAATACGGTACGAGTTTCCGATACAAAGTTACTAGTCGTCCGGCCGGTTTCGCGAGGTTTCAACGTAGAGAAGAAAAATTGCCGAACCAGTTTCAAATTTTCGAAAGATCGTGCGAGCGAACAAGTCGATTAATAGAGTCTTCTTCGTTTTCTTTCTCTTATTAACATTTTTATTCGGTTCCGAACGACGATCATGGAGGTGGCTGCTAATACAGTCAAGAAGTGAAAGAAGACGTCGAGAGGATACGTTGTAGAAAAGGCGGGCGCCTTCTTATCTCAAGGTCATCGTCGTCGCACGAGAATACCCGCCTCCTCCTCTATCAAAGGGATGACGATGATTTTCTCTTTTCTCGGCGACGACCAAGAAAACATTAATGCGCGGGAGAACCAGTTGGACGTTCGCTATTCGTAGCACTTTTTTCTATGTGCTAGGTTCGGGTTTTCAAGCTACTAGTAAAACTACTTATTATGCATTCGTCGCGACAAGATAACGGCTCGATCGACTACTAATTCGTTTTTATCTCTTCTTCGATTCTTAGTTGATTCTTAGTAGATCGATTGGAACAAAGATCCATCGATGATAAATCAAAAGAATTTAACGAATTGCATGAATGCGATTTTTGATCAATGAAAAGAAGATATTATATATTTACGTATGTACATATTCGAAGAATTTAAGAGGAAGAAAATATAAACAGTCAGTACTGTGTTTTTGTTAGAATCTCAATCCCAAAACAGATCGATCAATGTTTGTTTATCGTGAAAGGCAAATGAGTCATTCAAAAGCACGCTCTCTCGTGCCATTGCCGTTTCAGTCTATTGTCGTCTACTCTCGAGGAAGGTTACGGACGTTCGAAAGAATACTTTTGTTATAGTTTAAAGGAAGAAACACGTAAATCGACGTGGCGAATTCCTCTCATTTATCGTTTGATCGTCGAGCAAGGTAGTAACCGAGTAAGTCCAATCATAATTTTTACCATTATTATATATCTTAAGCATTATTTGTGATTCATAAAAGTTGTACCCTTTAAATATTAGTATTGAATATCGCATTTAGTTCTCGTACTATTTATTTCAATAATTAATAGAAACGGCAAGAACACATGGCCAAGAACCATAATCTAAAGCGACGACCACATGGTATTCATACATTTTCCACAACGTCTCTTGTGTTTTTACTCGCATTGTTTCGTTGTCATTGTACCTAGTGCGCTTAGTAACTACGCATAACTCGTATTAAGGTCGACGTAAACAATGGAAAGAAAGAAGGAGACAGAACGAAAGGGAAAGAAAAAGGGAGAGGAAGAGAGTGAGACAGAGAGAGAGAGAGAGAGAGAGAGAGAGAGAGAGAGAGAGAGGGACTATCTTTGCGATCGAATTTTCCGCTTGTTTCTTTTCACTCGGTCGAAGAACTCGACTCGGTTGCATGCTCGTGTAAAACGCGCGATAAACTAGGAGCTTTAGCGAGTATTACGAAGGCACTAATGCCCTTACACCAGAGCCTAGCCTCGTTCTCACTCACTCTCTCTTTCTCTCTTCTCGCTATACACGATGCGCGTGTTCATCGTTCTCCTTGTTCGCCGTTGTACCGTAAAAGCCCGCGTGCACGGGAGTATATTCGAGAGCGTACACGCGATTACAGTCTATCTACTCGCGCGTGAATTACGTGCTGATCTCTTCCGCTACACGTGCGGAGTATACCATACGAAGTGGACGTTTACTTTCTCTTTCTTTCCCTTTCTTTCCCTCCCCCTCCGCCTTCTTTCGATTATCTTTCTATTTGATTTTCTCTGAAGAACTCATAATGAAACACATGGACCTATGTTTCCAAGTTTTTTCCGATCGACCATTTTCCAAGAGAAACGAAAATGTTTCACCTTCGAATGAATTATAAACAATATTGCATGCGTGTGTATGTTTGTATGTACGTGGTGTAGATGAACGAGAGATGAAGAAAAAAAGAAGAAAAAGAAGAGAAGAAGAAGAGAATGGACGAAGAGAGAAGAATGCATGGAAGAGGAAGAGCACGTGGAACGAGCCCGTTCGCGGATGGAATGCGGGAGGAAGAAGAGAAGAGAAGGGGAGAGGGAACAGGAGAGGAAGAGAAAGAGGGAGAGGGAGAGGGAGATATGGCATAGGTGAGCCGGCTGTACCGCCGCTAATACATTATTGCATTACGCACAACTAGGTAGGTAGTTAATTTCGCGGTGGCATGCTTCCATCGCCCGGCCGATTGCTTCTTGTATTGCCTACCACCAGTCATATGCATAATGTAATTGACTTCATCCCGCGCTCCCTCGCTTTTCGCCTCGTCGACGCTCTTTATTTCCTTCGCTCTTTCTCTTTCTCTCTTATTCACTCGGTTGGCCGTTAGTCGACCCTACGCGTTCTCCACCTTTTTCAATTTTTACGAATTCTTCTTGCTGATTTCCAGCAACGTTATTTCTTCTTTACCGAAAGCCATTCCAAGAATGATTTCGTTGTCGGGTGGGGTGATGCTTAGGAGGAGAATATAAGGGGTAAAAAAAGGGAGATGGTGGTACTTTTGTAAAGTAAATGCAACTCATCCGGAGGAGAACACTCTTGGAAGGTGTCGATGGTGAGATGGCGATTGTACGATGGCGATCAGCTTCTAGAAACCGTGGATATCGTTATCTCCGATGGAATCGCCAAGAACAATGGTGGCTGTCTCTCGAGGAGAGGGGAAGGACGATATTCGTCGACTCTAAGGACGATCGCCGATGTTATACGCATCTGACAGCTTTTCAAAATTTTTCAATGCACGTCGAACGCAGGAGAAAGAGAAAGAGAGAGAGAGAGAGCGCGCGCGAGAGAGAGGGAGAGAAAAGAAGGAAGAAAGGTAGAAAAGGAAGAAACCTTCTATTGGATCATGTCCGTGTTCATGACGCGTGACGGAATTCTGATGGATCGTGGTCGCGGATCGTTATGGCGTAATTGTCTCGCGGGTGGACCGATCGACAGATACATATGTCCGATGAACCGGAAAGTTCGATTTAAAATGTTTCGACGGACGCAACGTCTCCGAAAAATTATGTTAGAGGTCGAAAGTTCGTAACGCGTACGATGACTTGTTTTATCCATCCCTTTTTAAGCATGCTGCTTGGGCTTGGAATTAAAATAAAGAAAAGAAACGAAAGATTTGCAAGCAATATCTTTCTATTATATTTCTCTTTATCCATTTTCTCTATCCTGTCGCGATACGAACTTCTATCTCCTGTCGAAACTGATAGCAAATTACAAGAGGAAACTTTGTCGACCGTTTCGATTCTTCGGCTTCCTTTTTTTTTTATTCTCTTCGTTCATCGACGGCTCGATCCACGATAAACGTCTTCATGCTATCTACCAAAGAAAGTATTGGTAGAGCGTGCTCTCGTATCTCGCCGACAGCCATTTCTCAAAACGTTCCCGAAGTAAACTGTTGCAAATTAAGGTTGCACAAGGAGCCAACGGTCATTTCTCAAGCTGTCTTCCCGCATAAATTATTGCAAACGAAACCCCGCGACGAAAGAAACGCATAAAGTGCCTTGTGCACACTGTTCGCTCGCCTTCTTTTCTGTGCTACGTCCTACTCGTTACTCTTCTCCTTCTCCTGTTCCTTCTTGTACTTTTTTACCTTCTTCCTTTTCTTCCGAATGTAAGCGGCCCTGCAACCGATATCACTGACGTACGACTAATCCACGAGCTGTTAGAAACATACGACGAGAAATACGCGAGCGACGACGATTATGCGACGCTTAGGAAAGTCCTGATTATCGGGAATACGGCACGGACACGCCGCCATAAATTTCAAAACTTTCCTCTACTTTCATTGTTTATCCGCTTTAATTGAGATCGAACCGCGAAAGCGGGACGTAGAAAATTAATGGAGTCGAATTTTAACTTACGACGATGTCTTGCCTGACTTCTCTACTTGGAACATAACAAGGAGAGAGTTTTGGGCTATCGATCGATTCGTCATATATACATACCTGAAACAGAAAGAAAAAATTCAATTAGCTTTCGATTATTCGTTTAATGTTCAACTGGAGGGAGCAACTATATTTAAAATTGCAAATAATTATATATATTCATGGCGATTCGCATGCTTAGACCGAACTAATAGGATTGCACAATCGAAACTAATAGGATTGAGTTTGCAGTGCTGCTTGACTCTATGATAAAAATAATTATAACCTACTGAGAGTTTGATCTTCTAGGGCGGACTTTTGAATTCGCTTCGAACGAAAGAAAAGTATTGCAAAAGTTTCCAGAATAGTGGAATCGAGGAAGAGGCCAGGGTCGAACCAGTTTCATATGGAAACTTATTATTTGTTTAGGTACGAAGTCACGCGGGAGTAGTATCTATAGCGTTTTACCTTTGAATTCGTATAACATTGGCTATCGGAATATAGTAGAAATTTATTTCTACGATTATAAATCGACTCCACGAGTCAACGCTCTCGAGAGATTAATGACTCAGTAGGATCGTTCGCGTAATTGACGTTGATGAAACACCACGTTGAGATCGTACGATTCCTATCTTATATTTTATCTTGCGTGTAAGGTCGCACGAATACATTAGCGTCGTGAAATATTGTAAAAATGATCGATTTCGTTCGAACGATGTTTTGAACGATCGACTAGATGTAATACTAACGAACGATATAGCTACTTTGCGTATGTGTAAATGTGTATACGTAGACACATCGGAAGTTCCGTCCAAATATCTACGTACGTAACCTACCCACCTAGTTATCTACGTATCGATCGAGAAATCCCCTTTTCATGATCGCAATCGTTCGTTTCGGGAAATTGCGAATCATCGATTTTAATTCATTACGCGACTCACGCACGAGGGGTGTGCCACCCTCGATAATTTTCTTTTTTCATGATTCTTCCTTGAAAAGGTAAAGTTTCTTTCCTTTCTCCTCTTTCTTTCTCTCTCTTTCTTGATTACAGGCAAAGGGCAGTAACAACGGGAGGAGTCGGGGTGTTTCGAAAAATCATTATTAATCGTCGGGTCAGTGACCCGAAAAAGTAAAGGCACGGTCTTCGAGCACTTCCATCTAGGATAGTAAGCGAAATACATGCGCGCTTGTGTGTCTAGGGTCGTATTAAAAGCCGCGGATTATATTTACGACTTATCTGACTGTTGCTTGTCGAGCGGGAGCCATTAGCGAAGGCACGTAAAGGCACGTAAAGCTACAGCGGGGAAGGTACGCGTTCTAACGGCACGTGAAGCACATCGTAGTCGCTCTCTTCTTTCTTCTAGCGAGTAGCATGCGGCCAGAACGAGACAGAGAAAGAGAAGCAGGGGATTATTTCGCGTCGCCTGAACTATTGCGTATTGTGCCTCCTCCTTCTCGAGCTATCTGGTATGCGAAGCTCGCCGTGCGAACGAGAGAGAAAAAGATAGATGGATAGATAGATGGAAAGAGAGAGTGAGAAAGGAAAGTCGCGCGTTTGACGCCGGGGTGGCGATGCTTTGTTGTCTCGAACGTAGATTTAAGTTCGTCGCCATCGTTCGCGATGTTACGTCCCTTTGCCATTAACCTCGTCGACTCTCTTTTCTCTACTCTCTTCGTGGTTTTCATGGTGGAAAATATGCGCGAGAGATAACGGTACGGGTTACCACTACCCCTTTCTCTTTTCTTTTCCTTCTACCAAACTTTATCCTTTGTTCCTTTACGTTGCTAGGGTGTAGATATTTCAAAGGAGACACTTTTATCCTTTACTGAACCCCGGGTTGCGTCAAATTCCTCGTAGAAAATTTCTCTGATCTTTCTTGATCCATAAACACGATCTTGACGCGTCCGAGACGAATGGTAAAAGGAACAAATTGGACCGTTAATGGGTTAAAGAACACGACGAAACTATTCCATGTTCAGCGTGCATAGTTGTGTCGATTTGCTCGGAACGATCGGGATCGTTTAACCTCAGGAGACTTTTCTTCTTTGGTCCTTTCGAAAGAGATTTTACGATACAAGGGCGGTTGAATTTTAGAGGCACCCACCCTTAAATACGACCAGTCGTCTATTCGTTCGAAGAGAGGAACGCATTTTATGTTTATTTACGTCTGGTAGTTATGTTTACTTTTTGTATTCGTCAAGATTTACGAACCGGAAGTTTCTCCTCTCCTTCATTTTCTTCTTTTCGTCGATCTTTACCACTTCGCTCGGTAGTATTCTTGAGCGAAAGAAGAAGGCACCCAAGAGAGCTTCGCCTCGTCAAGAGGATTAGGACTTAGGCATTCTCTCTACCATAGGACCTTTCGATTTGAGCTTATGCGACCATACCTGTCGAAGTCGAAGTCGCGTTCTTACCTGCGCCAAGCCCACCGACGCTCCTTTTCTTACTCGTTCAATTCCAGAGACAATGTCCTATTATCCTTCCACCGATCGGCATACATTAGAATAAGTAACGATGTATTAACATTCGTCATAATAAGGATAAATCATAAAATTGCTCGATAATATAAATCGCTTACATACAAGACCTCGCACTTTTTCCCCCATACCGTTGATAAATACAACTACAAAAAAGCCGATCGATAACACGGCCAGAAAGCATCATTCTTCGTAAAGAAAAAAAGGTAAACATGTACTAATCGAGATATTTAAAAGATTTTCGAGCCCATTAACCTTCACTGCGAAAAGTAGTTAAGTCCAGAACGACCTCGTCCTCGACATTGATATTTATTTATTTATTTTTTTTTAAATAACTCTGACAAGGTTCTACAATTAGCCATCCTTAGAAAATCTTTCTCCTTGAATTGACTCGCATTATTACTCTTGGCAAAAATTTCTACGAAAGTCTTTTTCGAGGACGAACTTGGTTCAGGCTCGTGTCTTATACTTGTTCAGGCGTCACCGTCGTCATCATACTGTTTGGAGTTATCGACGTTCGTAGAAAGTTGTCGAGAAAAAAACAGAGAAAGGGAGGTTTACTCTCCAAGTCCATTCAATTTTCCTCGCATACTCTTGGATAGTAGTCTCAGCATGGGATGGGGTGGTTATTGGAATCGAACGACTGAGTCAGTTTTAACCAACGTTCCATCCACCAACAGAATTTCCTGAACGCGCACGTATGGTTTATGGTGTAAGGTACTTGTATCGCGCTCTATTCCTTTCCTCCTCTTGCTTTGCACCCTTCATCTCCCTTCGACACGTATATGCATGGGGTTTTAAAGGGACTTGGAAGAGCAGCGACGAGTTCGATTACGACTGTGCACAGGATATCTCTTCGTCCCTTCCGGAAGAGGAGGATGATGACGAGAGAGTAAGAGAGAGATAGAATGAGAGCGAGAGAGAGAGAGAGAGAGAGAGAAAAAAAAAGAGAAAGAAAAAAGAAAAAGAGTGAGAATACGCATACGCGTTTCCATACGTGTGCCTTTGATGCCTTTAGCACGTAGACAGTGGTAGGTGCGAAGTGCGTATGAATTTCATACGAGGGTTGTAAATCTTTTGCCTTTTATATTCCTCCCCTCCCATCGCTTTCTCTCTTTCTCTCTCTTTTTCTGTGTGTCTCTCTTTTCCGTCTAGAGGGACGAGCCACGCGAGTCTATGGGGGCTGAGCCTCGACTGGTCGCATTCAGACTCACTGTGGGGTGTCGTCTATGGAAATAAGAAGGGTTCGAAGCAGTAGAGAAAGAGAGAGAGAGAGAGAACGACCAAGGGACGACGACTACGACGACGTCGACGAGGAGCTACGGGATATGGCTGCTGCCGGAAGACGCGTATACTTCTCTTTCCACCACCATCACCAACGTCCTCCTCTTTCTCCTCCCTTTTCACCTTCTCGAAAGTGCGTCTCAATTATTTTTCAACCCTTCGACCAAGAACACGCCTCTCATCATGCAGCTACTCTTCTTCTGTTTCTATTTTTTCATTCTTCGTTAATGATGAAGCCTTTTGTTCGTTCCGTATTTCGACGAAGCAACTACGTGCTAAAGATAATCACGACTAAGGGAGAGACTCACAGCAGGTTTATGGGTCATTCCGTAGAAAACTCGGGGAACGTCCCTCGTTTTCTTATCATGTTCTTTCAGAGAAAGCACAGTTAGTATATCGGTAGAAGGCATAATCCAGATGCAACAAAATTTTCTTTGCTTCGAAAAATTGTAGGCTTCCTTTTAAAAGACAGTTTATATCTAAGATTCGTTATTTATCGCGCGAGAAAGAATTAACGCACGCTATAAATTGTTTGATTTACGTAGAAGACCTGCCACGTCTCTCTGCGGGAGAAAAGCCATAATCGATACATTAGAACGAAAGGGGACAAGTGTTTCTTTTTTTTTTTTTTGATTATTAACTGGTAACGTTAAAAACGACATCCGCCTACTATACTCAATTTGTAAGCGATTCGACTATTTTTTTTGGTCCAGGTTTCGAAGGCTTATGATAAAGCGAGAGCTTTTGTAGGAAGACCACAGGAGTCGACCTTGAGGACAACGGCGATAATACGGTGGCGGGTGTCGGTGCGTGCGAGAAATCAATTAAGTCGATGAATATATATTGGCTATTAGACAGTGGGCGTTCGTCGTTGCGTGCGTTAATAATGTATGACATGTTCTTGTCGTATTGCTTCGGGCTCTTGGAGATCGTTCAAGGTACTTCTCTCTCTCTCTCTCTCTCTCTTTCTCTCTTACTCTGTTCCTTGCACCGCTAATGGGATGCACCCTCGAGTCAGCCATTGTTGTTCCACGACTATGGTGTATCTTTTCCTGACCTTCGGTATGCGCTGCGTAACTACGGATGTCAGATATTTTCCCTTTATAAAAGTTCGATCTCACGATTACGTGTGTCCTTCGACAAGTGGTGGAAACCAGTAGGTAATACCGATTTAAGCCTTGTTAAATCTAGGAATCCTCTTGGCGTTTCTTTCTGGTTTTTCTTTTTTCTCGAGTTTAGGATGAGTCGTCTGTCTAAAGACGGAGCACCCAACTACGGGAGTAAACTTTTGACATGTTCTCTTTGGTAGTATAGAAACTTAAAGGATGAAAGGGATGCCATTCGAGAGAAGAAATCTTTCAGATAGGAGAAAGTGGATCGAACTAGTCTATATATCGGAAGCAATAGGTTATACTTGCTTTCATAATATTTTTAAGACTTTTCTCGAACGATTTCGGAGGAAATTGTATCGTCGTAAAATCGATACCAGAGTGCTATTTTATGACAGTTTAAATATGGTTGTCATCCTGACGATAACTCAAACATTACTCAAGTCATCAAAATGTCAGTCGTTCGGTTATCTTTCTGGCGTACCTTTCACTCATCGTTATCTGTTTTTCTGTAACATAACAAGAAAAAAGAAAGTTCGTCGAAAATCGTTTCTATAAAAATGACGTATGTAATCGTATATACTTCCAAACGTTCCTTCGGTATTAAATCGTCAATAAATCGATGACGATGATTTTGAAATAGGCATTGGTTTTAGATTTATCTTTTTAAAAGTTTTGAATCGAAGGAAGGATAGAGGGAGCATCCTCGAAAAGTTAAGAGTTTTTTTTTTTAAGGACTTCTCGTTTTAATAATTCGATTTCCAAGTCGATTTGTTAGACAGTAACATGTATTGTAAGCATCATCGTGGTGGCTAAGAATAGACCTACGATAGACGAATGGCTGCGGCTTAGGAGATGGCTCCCTTATCTGAGGAAGGGTTTTAGAGCCTAATCTGGGTTCTACAAGGATACAAGACGGGGCGAAGGGAGCTTTGGACTCTCGAGCGAGCCAGGCGACCTGGCATATATACACACGACGGAGAGACGTATATATATATATACGTGCTCGCAGGTACAGAGATAGCCAGGAATATCCTTAAGTCCTGCTGGCGGAGGAAGCATTTGTCACTCCCAAACTGACACCGCGGAGACAGCGGTAGATCGTTCACGATAGAGGAGCCTCCGTTTTGGTGTTTCGCGCGCTAACTTACATCCCGTTTATCTTCGAACCACCGAAGGATGTTCTCGTAGTCGAAACGTTTTAACGTGTCCTTCGAGTATTCCCTCTCTCCCTCTTTTTCTTTTAGAATATCTTGTACGTTAAGAAAAGAAGTCGTACGTTAGCCTTCCGCACATATTTTCAGGTCAACTCGGGCGGTGAAAGTTAGAGGACGTTGAAAGTATGCGAGTTGACCTTGCTCCTCTCCTTACGATGCCTTTCGACTTACATATTTTTTCCTCTCGTTCAAAGTTCGACCCATATTCTTCTAGGATAATTTACGATCGTTTCTTGTCGTAAATGAAGTCAGTCGAGAGGATTAGAAGTTGGCGAAAGCACGATCGGGTCGTGCGAATTCGAAACGAAGCTTCTTTATCGTCTTCCAGATGCGTATAGAGGAAAAGTAAGAGAGAATACAATGGGTCCCAACATGCTTCGAGAGAGAAGAGAGTTTCGCTCGCATAGACGCTGCCAAGTCTTCCATTAAATCGTATCGGATTTCTTCGATAAGACGAAAACCAAAGGTCTTCCTGTCGAGGGAAACAAGGGATAGAGAAAGAGAACCCGAATACTTGGGGCGCTGTTTCATGCGTCAGTCAAGGAAAGAAAAGGGCTGTCTTTCTTTCTCTTTCTCTCTCTCTCTTTCTCTCTGTCTCTCTTCGTTTCTCTTCGTTTCGGCCTGCAGCTTGATTAATTTCGCCTTTCCACTGGGCAGTAGGTATATACGTAATCCGCCTAGTCACGGAAGTTCATTCGACTCCTCCCTCGACTTTCGTCGGGTCGATGACGAGAGCATAATAACCTAAATCGTGGGGGATCCGGCGCAACTCAGACACGACCCCTTCGAGAGAATGAAGAAAAGAAGAACATTTTTGAAAATGGGCTTTTCGATGTTGCCCACTGTGCGGGGTGGATAAGAGAAAAGCAGGACAAAGGAAAAGAAGATGGAGGGAGACGACGATTGTCGTAATTCCGTAAAATCCTTCGAGTTTCTCTTTTTCTTGACTACCTCTTAGAAACAGAAAGGGAGACTTTCCAATGTCTAACATTGTCCTGAAAGTTTACAATGGTCCGGCAGTGGCGTGGAAATATCGACATAGTTCAAGGATATGTGTAGACCACGGTACTACGAGTTATAACGATGTCTCGTTAATATCTCGGACGATGGGACAACGTCGTCGACGACGACGACGACGACGACGACGACGACGACGACGAAGAGGGTACCTCGAGTGTATTCGAGGTATTGTGAACTCTCAGCCGGACCCCCCGCGAATTCTGAAATATTCAAGAAACCGTCGTTGTCGTCGTCATCGTTGCCGTTGTTGCTTCTGCCTCCGGCTTAACTCGTCTTCTTTCTTCTTTTATCTTATATGCTTAGACGCAAAGAGGGGTCTTTAAATCTGATAAGGATTTTTTGATCCTTGTCATGGTGTCATCCTACGGTCAAGAGGATTCTCCGTCTTCTATCAACTCGACCCGAAGCTAAAATCGTCGAGATAAAATTTCTTTGAATATATGATTACGTTTTTCGGTTTATTACTGGTCGTAGTAATTAGTACTTCGTCGAAGGTAACAAACGGAGCTTGAAACGAAATATATTCGTAGGATTTCGTGCGCGTGCGACAGGACGTAGAAAGAGAAGGCGGTTGCGCGTTAAAGTTATCGCTCGAGTCCACATAAGGTCGTTATCCGTTTCTTGTTGTCGGATTTATTAGCTCTTTCACGTTCATGGAGTACGAGGAGTGAAGAGGAATGAAGTAACGCCGTGGCAAAAAGGATTCTCCTATACGCATTACAGATAATAGTTGGGTTGTATTTTTCGTTTCACTCGTGCGCCCCCATCCTTTGGCGATGATTTTTCTCCTTCTCTCCTTGAAAGCAGGTTATTTTTAAGAAAAGAAAGCACTGGAACTAAGGAACGTGCAAGACTCGAGAAAGCTTTATCGTAAGGATATAAATGTTGGGGAGAACTACGATTAGAAACATTGAACGTTAATTAGAGAATGTCTCGCAGTAAGTTGCATGGGAAGAAAACCTCTTTAACTTTGTCCATTTTCTCAAAACAAGTTTGATGTAACCATTAAATAGTTTTATGCGGTAGAACACTCGAATTTAATATTCCGTTCCATGTTAAAGGAAACAAAACGAGCCAAGAAGAATTTAAAGAGCGTCAGATTAAAAAAAAAAGAAAAGAAAAAATATTTCACAAACGTAACGTATCCCGTTGTTAAAAGCGATCCCACGGATCTCAACGTACTCGAATGTCGCGAACTCTGACCCGGTCGGACATCGGTAGTAGAAATTTTCCGAGCGATTCCATCCCAAGACCTGTTCTTTTTACTGGCAATTCATGCAATTCATTAAGCTCTTGCGAGCTCGAACGAGATTCGGTGTAGGGCACGTACCAGCAATAGTTTTACTATGATAAAACGGAGATGAGAGAAATAGAGAGAGAGAGAGCGAGGGAGAGAGAGAACAACGATTCAAGGAGGAAACGACTAAAAAAGACGTCACACGGTAAAAATGTTTTACACGTGACAGATAGTAGGTACACGTTCAGCTGGTAGGTCTTCCTGTACGCAACTGGTTTGAAATGTTGACGATTATGAGCGTTGCCGGTGTATACTAGTAGGGAGAATACAGGTTCCCTCTTCTTTCTCTCTTTCCATCTTTCTTCCTTCCTCTTCTTACACCCGCTCCTCCACTTTCATTTAACAGAAACAGGAACAGGAGCAGGAGAAGCGACTGCAGCACAATCTCGCTTAGTTGAGTATTTAGCACGCAATGGTAGAGCGTTAGTGTCTCCTCGTTTGCGTCTCAGGCTGATCCTTTTTGCACGACTTCCCACGCTTCGAGCACTCCTCCTTCGTCGTCCTCGCCTTGAGTCCAGTTAGCTCGACTTCTTTAGCGCTCCGTTAACTTTACTCTGTACACCATATGTAGGTATGTATGTATATATGTACGGGCGAACGATTTCGTGGCGGACGATTTACTTCGGGGTCCCGACGTTTCCACGCCTCGAAACGGCACCACGCAGAGAAAACTCGTTCCGATGGATTTTTCAAACCGACTTTCTTCGAACGATCGGTACGTACCTACGTGACGGTAAAATTCCACGCTCGTTTGCCCGTGTTCCTTTTCTCGATTGATATTTTAAAACAACGCAATTGCGTGCTATCCTCGTTATGCATACATATAATGAGCCCTTACATGCCGAGCACCTGATTACTTTTTCTCATGTTTTAGAATATTTTTTCTCATCGCGAAGAAAGACAAAACAACGTTTTCCTGAACCAATCGCGAGCTAGATTATTCTTCTGAGAATCCATCGAAATATTTATTACTTATTTTCATTAGTTGAGTACATTACAGAAATTTAACTTTATGTTATTATATTCTTCTATTGATGTTAATACATTTTATTTTGTTTCGTTCCACTTTGTATTAATGTTAAATTAAATCGAGTTTAAAAAATAATTTCCTCGTCGTGCAAACGGTTGGGGAAACGAAAATGAAAGTACTTTCACGAAGCTTTGAAAAAGTTTTGGGCAAAAAAAGCGTAGGAAATTTTTCGAAGCGGAAGGAAAGAGAGTAGGAGGAAACTCGTTGAAACGGGTCAAAGCGGATTCAGCATGAACCCACCTGTTGCCCGTTCATATTCTCTCTCTCTCTCTCTCTCTCTCTCTCTCTCTCTCTCTCTCTCTC